>NW_026070783.1:542472-552160 GCF_014885135.2 Alexandromys fortis
CAAATATCACAGGCAGGGTACCTTAGGAGACATTCCTAGGGCCCTTCTATCATTGTGTCTAAGGACTTCTTCTGTATGAGAGTTAATCTCTCCAGTTTCTGTATATAGGTCTGCATGATGGTCTCATAATCTCAATTCTGTAGATATATGTGTGGGATGCTCCCAGCATCTCAGTTCTGTAGATAGACAGGCAGACAGCTTGTACCCATGAAACAGCTTGTGTCTGTTGTCTTAGTTAGGCTTTGCCTCCAGACAAAGCCTATACAAAGGAGAACTTTGTAGGTGTGTGTTCCTGTCCATCAATCCAATGTGGGAATATCAGCAGATATTCCATGCATGTCTTATTGCATACTTTAAATCAACTCTGGGCTATTTACCCTATTCAATTCAATAAAATAACAAGAGAAATCATGAAATGTGATGAAATGTATTATAATTGGTTAATTATATAAATACACAATAAATAATGTTATGTCTGTTTCTTTTATTAATATAATTTTGTATTGAGAATTATCTCATCTTCTTGTTTAGGCCAGGGCAAAAGTAGAGCCAATTCTATGTTATCTCATTTCAGAAGGAAGGCTTACGTTTGTTTGCATCTATCAAATTGTTACCTCTCTACTTATACAGATCTGTACAAATCATAGAAGTTGAAACTGCAGTGAGCATAAAACCTTGACAATCTCCAGTGAGGAATCACATCATCAGTCCCCTAATGATGCTAATGTAAACTGCCAAGAGCTGTCACTCTAAAAGTTACGGTAGACCCAAAGCGGAAAGCAAGGAGTGATGCCATGTTATGAAAGAAAACAGCAGAAAACAAATGCATTATGTATATGAATACATTAAAATGAACAGTTACAGTTTCAAAGGCACTTGGCTTTATTCCTTGCTATTAGGCAGGCTTCTCTTTCAACTTTGAGTCTAATAGAGACTTCTATGTCTTTGGCAAATCCAGTCTACCTTAGGCTGACTAGTCAATAAATCATATTACCCTGAATGTGCCTAATCTCGTTAGATCACAGAGGCTAAACTAAGTCAGGCCTGGTTAGTATTTGGATGGGAGACCTCAATAAACCTGAAAATGAACAGTACCTACATTTAATAGAAGAAACATTATCACACTCAAATCACAAGTGACAGTTCCTAGAGCAATGGGATTGACATTCCCTGAAGTTTAGGAGTCTGAAACACTTAAAAACAGTTCCTTTGATCAATGCCACACATTATTATATTTCAGAAAACTGACAAAGACACTTAACTTTCCAATAATTAGTATTCATATCCTTCCTTCCATGCTGATATAAACACCTGTTGATATGTTTAGACAGTTCATTTGCAGCTTTTATTATTAAGTACTTGGGATAAAAATACTTAAAATTGAAAGAAGTGCTATTTAAGTTGAATCTTAAAAGCATATATCTATCACATATGTATTCATGTATGGGTTTAATTATTGTTCATCATATTATTGGTAGAATCTAAATTTTGCATTAATTCTGTTACATGTTTGTGAAACAGAATAGAAATGTTATTTGATTTATTCAGTGTTGTAAAGAAAAAAGCCAAAATCTTCTGTTTAAATACAGGAGACATTCTTTGATATGCCCAATTATTTAAGCCACTTTGTGACCAAAAGCAGTGTATTTCTTAGTATTATTTCCAAATAATGCAGCATAAAATCTGGATCATGTGATTTTTATTTATTTTGGAAACCAGTAGATAAAATCCTTCTGTTACCTAATAATGACAGTCATTAACAAATACACTTTATTTTTTTTTAAAGTACTCAACTAACATTATCACAAATCAAATTTCCATATTGTTAATGAGTAAAAGCCAAGGCTAATAGAAGTATTTAATAGATTGGTTTGCTATTGGGACAGAAGATTTATCAAAAGAAATAACCTTAAAATATAAATGGACTGGTTATTATTGTCATAATCTTTGACTTCTTTCCTGAATATTGTGGATTTGTTAGAAACAACAGCTATGCATTCAGAATCACAAAACCCAATATAGAAAATGAGAAACTAAAGCTCCACCAGGAACAGAAGTCAGGAATGAAAAACATCCAGAGTTGGGAGAATCTCACTCAAGTCTCAGGATAACAGGACCCCCAAGGAACTCACGAGAGACCATCCTTGCTGCAATCAAATGAGATTTAAAGATGGGACAGGAACCAGTGCACTGGGATGGAAACACATTTCCCATGCAGAGGTAGAGACTAGGACCCCAAGTAGCTGGAAGAAGGGGTATTTAAGGGAAGAAACCATAACCCAATAATCCAAAGACGGTAGGGAGGGCATCACTGGAAAATTCCGAAATACCAGACAGCATTGAAAAATTCTGAAAATACCAATGATAATCACAAAGGAGTAACTCTCTGTTTCTCAAGATTATAATCTAACTTTATCTTGAGCTAGTTACTGAAACAGAGTCACTGAACTGGGCTAATCTAGATTTTTGATTCTTCTCTCCCTGCTTAGATTTTTGGCTTTATTTATTTTTTTTTTTCTGCTAGATTTTTGGCCCTATTTTTTTCTGCTAGATTTTTGGCTCTATTTTTTTTCTGCTAGAGGGGTCTGGATTTATCTGGGTCTTTCAGGATCAAATCCAGTCCTGGAAGCCAACCCAGTTCCAGATCACTGGCAGACTAAGATTGAGCCAGTGACCTGACTTAAAGTAAGCAATCTCTACCAGAACCAGAGTAGGACATAACCAGCTACCTAGGACAGAGAGCAAACAAGCTCCTCTTGGAACAGAAGCCAGGAGCAAATCCATTCCTGGGAGCTAATCCAGTCACAGGACACTGGCTGATCAGGATTGAGCCAGCAACCAGATCCAATGTCAGTGATCTGCATCTGAACAGGTACAGGGGAATAACTGCTGAGCAAGTGAGCAATAGCCAGAGATTGCTGAGGGTCCAGACATGAATCTGGGATCTTCAAAGAAGTAGACCTAAGCCAGGACCCTAGTGGGTCTAGGCGTGAGTCTAGGACCTCGTAGGAACTAGGCCTGAGCCAGGGCCTCAGGGGACCTTGGCATTGGTCTGGGGCATCAAAGGAAATATATTGGCAGGAACCTGGAACCTCTGTAGCATGAGTCTGGGTCCTCTGAGGGAGTCAAGAGCACCTAAGCCTGGAACCTCTGGGGGTAGTAGATTAGAGCCCCAAACCTGTCTAGGTCCACTCCAACCCAGAGACTTCTGCAGGAGGTGCTCCAGACCAGGATTTACAGAAACAAGGCAAAGCCAGCAACCCAGGTCAAAGTATGCCTGTGATAGCAAACTCCAAGGGAACAGAGCAAAGCACAGGAGTGCTGACCTATCTCCAGGAACACGGAGTAACTAATGGGGTAACTAGAACTATGACACTGACTGTACCATGTGGAACAGCCATTTGGGCTTTGGATTCACTGGCACCTAGAAGATTATTCAACAGAATCTCAGACAACACCAATCACACCTATTGGAGAGAAAAAGATGAGTTGAAAAGTTAAGAACATAAGCAACATCACAAAGAGCAACACAACACAAGTTAAACCTAAAGAACCTGCAACAGCAAGACCTGAACAACCAAATATAGATGAAGCAGAAGAAAATGACCTAAAAAAATAACCTCAGGAGAATGTTTGAAACTCTTAAAGACAAAATGAGAAATTCCCTCAGAGAAATGGAGAAAAAGACAAACAAAACATTGGAAGACATCAGCAAACACCTTAAAGAAAACCAAGAAAAAGCAATTATACATATGACAGAAACTTTTCAATACTTGAAAACTGAAATAGAGACAATAAATAAAGCACAAGCTGAGAAAATTATAGAAACAGATATCACGAGAAAAAGATCAGGAACCACAAACACAAGCATAAAAAGCAGAATACAATAGAAAAAAAAACAGAGAATCTCAAGCACTGAAGATACAAAAGAGGAAATAGACTTATCAGTCAAAGAAAACATTAAATCTAACAAAAGATTAACTCCAAGTATCCAGAAAATATGAGACACCATGAAAAAGCCAAATCTGAGAATAACAGATATAGAAGGAGAAGTTCAAATCAAAAGCATAGAAAATATATTTAAGAAAATCATAGAAGAAAACTTTCCCAATCTAAGGAAAGATATGCCTATGAAGATACAAGAAGCTTACAGAATACTAAATAGACTGGATCCAAATAAAAATCCTCTTGCCACATAATAATCAAAACACTAAACATACATAGTAAAGAAAGAAAATTAAGAACTGCAAAGTAAAAAGGCCAGGTAACATATAAAGATAGACCTCTCAGAATTACACCTGGCTTCTCATTGAAAACAATGAAAGCCAGAAGGTTGTGGTCAAGTGTTATGCAGACATTAAGAGACCAAGGATGCCAGCCCAGACTACTATACTCAGCAAAACTGCCAATCACCATAGAAGGACAAAACAAGATATTCCATGACAAATCTAGATTTCACCAATACAGAGCCACAAACCAAGCCCTACACAAAATATTAGAAGGAAAACACCAACCCCAGGAAGATGGCTACACCAACAGAAACAAAATTGATGATTTCAAAGCAGCAAATCCCCAAAAAAGAAAAATGTACAAATTAACATCATCAACAATGAAAACTTAATTAACAGGAGATAGCAATCACTGGTCATTAATATCCTTCAATGTAAGTTGATTCAACTCACCAATAAGAAGGCACAAGCTAACAGATTGGATACAAAAACAGAATCCATCCTTTTTCTGTATAAAGAAACACATCTCAACCTCAAGGATAGATATTGTCTCAGAGTAAATGGTTGGAAAAAAAATATATCAATCAAATGGACCTAACAAACAAGAGAGTGTAGCTATCCTAATATCTAACAAAATAGACTTCGAGCTAAAATCAGTCAATAAGACGGTCATGTTATATTGGTCACAGGAAAAAGCCATCAAGTAGAAATTTCAATACTGAACATCTATGCCCCAAATACAAGGGCATCCTCATATGTGAAAGAAAGACTTCTAAAGCTTAAATCATACATCAAACCCCACACACTAAGAGTGGAAGTCTTAAATCCTCCCTTATCACCACTGGACAAGTCAATCAGACAAAAAATGGACAGAGAAATAAAAGAACTAGCAGTTTTTATGACTCAAATGGACTTAACAGACATCTATAGAATATTTCACCCAAACATAAAACATATACCTTCTTCTCAGGACCTCACAGAACCTTCTCAAAAATTGACCACATACTTGGTAACAAAACAAACCTCAACAAATACAAAAAAAAAAAAAATAGCATAACCAAATGTACCTTATCAAATCATCATGGTACAAAACTAGAAGTCAACAGCAATACTAATTACAGAAAACCTTCAAACACATGAACATTAACAATGCTCACTGGAATAATCAGAAGAAATAAAGGGAGAATCTGAAAAGCTCCTAGTATTTTTCTATATATCAAAATTGTGCATTCAATAAGAAATCATCTTGACTATCCACAGTTATATGCATGTGAGGAGATAGGATATTTTCAATAGATCAACACACAATCAGTGGAAAACAATTCTTTGGAAAGACTTGAAGTGACTCATGAGAAAAATTACAGACAGAGATAAACAGTTATTTATAGCCAGTGACCCCATTGACTATTCAAAGTAAGGTTCCCCAACAAAGAATCATTGATCTGGTGCATTGGCATTTTAAATACTAGTTTTCATGTGCTCTGTGCTCCATGTCTCCAACAAAGACTGACCAATACAGAAAACAATGTTTTCAATATAGAAAATACTAAACCTTCTTATCACCCACAACTTTATGTGGACTCTGAAACAAAAGTTGCAACTACACAGAGAGGAACAAGAGATGAGTGGCTACCCTCTTGGCAGGACACCCCACTCTCTAGACCCTCTATACTGAGGAAAAACCCCAGGTTCTCTAGCAAGCCAGCAGGTAAACTTCTTGCAGGTAGGCTACTCCAACACCACAACCCCATTGACTATATCCTTTAAGCTACAGGTCCCAGTCCATCCCCAAACCCTCCTATCATCCATAATCTCAGAGTAACTCTTAAACACAGGCTGCAACTGCACAGACAGGCCAAAGAGGTAGGCTATTCTAACACCTCCACCCCATTGACTGCCATATAAGCTATAAGTTCCAGCCCACCCCAAACCCTCCTATCCTCTACAACCTCAGAAGAACCCTGAATCACAGGATGTAACTACACAGAAAGGACCAAGAGAGGGATTCTGAAGCATGGGCTGTGACTGAAAAGAGTGGATAAAGAAAGCATACCAAGAGAGCAGGCCAAGAGAGACCTCAGCAGCTCCTTAAGACACAGAAAGACAGTACAGAGACCAAGAACAGTTCACAAAGACTCAGACAGCCNACACGGAGAGGGAAAGTAAGGTACATGAGAAGTTTTGAGGAAAGAAAAGGGGGAAATTATATAATTACAATATAATCCTAAAAAATGAGAAAAATACTTTAAAGGCAAAGAAAGAGTGGAGAAGAACATAAACATTCTGAGGGTTTCTACTTTGTGTAAATGGGTGGAAATCCACTGCTGGGAAGTTAATGGTTTCAAGAAGAAAGAAAATGCATCTCAGAACAGGATTAAGAAATGGTTCCAAGTCCCTTTGCTTCAGAGCAGCGCCTCAGCTTATAGAAATGTGAATGACATGGTCCTATTTTTCCCTGGTCCCACTGAGAGTATTCAGATAACTATTTATGCATTATTGGCAATGGTCAGAAATTTAGCACTTTCGCCCCATCTGTGACTTGTTTTCCTGCTATAGAAATGTGTAAACCGAGTGTTGGTAAGCCAAAATGTTTCTGTGCTGATACCCAACTCATATTAACTAAAGAGTATAAACTGAAGGTCTGCTTGTTCTGGTTGTGCTTGCTCTAGACATAATCCTAACAAGTTTGGCTACCTGAATTCTCTGCTCACAACACTTGGAAATCACAAATGAAAAATATAAAAGGTAGAGGAAATAAGCATGTTGAAATACAAAATGAGACAACTAAGGCAGCCTGCCTTAAGGGAAGAGAGGCGTCACAGACAGAAGTTTAGGGGGTGGGGTATGGTGCCATACACCTTTAATCCCAGCACTCGAAAGACAGAGGTAAGAAGATCTCTGAGTTCAAGGCCACCTTTGTCTACCCCAAGACAGCCGGAGCTACACAGAGAAACCCTGTCTCAAAACACACAACAAACAAACCAACAACAAAATAACAAAGAGAAGTTTAGTGTCCCTTTATGTCAGGACTAATACTTCCCTCAAACAACAATGAAGGCATGAAGGCATCCTAAGGCAAGCCAAGAACAGATCTTATTAAGGCTATGCTCTCTTAGAGGAGACAGGTGAGTTTTAAATATGTTGGAGACTATTCCCAACCTCTCTTCTACCAATGACTTTCTCTTCCTGTAACCAGTGGTTTTCTTTTAAGACACAAATATCACCTTTCTGTTCCCCTGTTAAGACTTTCCATGGTTTCTTCCTCTTTGCCACAGATCTAAACTGCTTTGCCTGCAGTACAAAGCTATTCACAGACTGTAATTCATGTTTCTTCATTAGACCCCCACCTCTTCTGCTCCTGGCCTATCCCACTGTGCTCCAGATTTAAGATCTAGAGAAGGCTCCTTAAATAATAACTATCATACTTTCATCCACTGAGCACTTGCTATGTTTCAATTATGACACTAAGAACTTTCGTGCATTATGTTATTAATATATTAATTGACTCTGAGTGAAACACCACAGTTCATGTTATATTACGGTCGAATGGCTAGTGATTTATTTTGCCCCTAGTCAACAGCTGTGGGCAATGTTGAAACCAGGAGGTCTGATTCCTAGAGAGCAGAAGCCTTCTCTGAGAACCCCATATGGTCATCCCCTCATACTCTTCTGCTCATTCTGACTTACAGGGATGTTTGTCAGTATAATTGAATAAAAGCAACGCTTAACTTAAAAAAAAAAATGCCAGAACTGTTCTCAGTGAAAACCATGAAAGCCAGAAGGTCTTGGACAGATTTGCTGCACACAATAAGATACCATATATGTAAGCCCAGACCATTATAATTAGCAAAGATTTCAATCACCATTCATGGAAAAAACAAAATATTCCATGACAAAACCAGATTGAAAAAAATACTTGTATGTAAATCCAACCCCACACACAGTACTCAAAAGAAAACTCCAACCCACACAAGCTAACTTCACTCAAAGAAAGCACAGGCAGTAGATAACCTTACACCAGCAAACCCCAGAGAATGAAAACACACAAACACTACCACTGAAAAATAACAGAAATAAACAATCACTTGTCATTAATATCTCTTAATATCAATGGTCTTAGTTCAAATTAAAAAGTCACAGGCTAGAGGGTAATTTTTAAAAAAAATCTAATAAAAAAGACACAGGCTAAGATAATGGATATGAAAGCAGTGTCCATCCTTCTGCTGTATAGAAGATGCACATCTCAACCTCAAAGACAGACATTATATCATAAAAAAGGATGGGAAAATGATTCTTCAATTAAGCGGACCTAAGAAAGAGTGGATATAGCTATCCTCACATCCAAAACAAGTAGTCCGCAAACTCAAATCAATTAGAAAAGATGGACATGGCCACTTTATACTCATAAAAGGAAAAATCCATCAAAGTGATTTCTCAATCTTGAACATTTATTCCCCAATACAAGGAAAGCCACATATGTAAAAGATACATTACTGAAGCTTAAATTACACATCAAACCACCTCACTAATAATAGGAGACTTCAACACCCCATTCTCACAATGAGCAGGTCAGTAGACAAAATCTTATCAGATAAATAAGAGAAATAACAGATGTCATGATTCGAATGGACTTAACAGTCATCTACAGAACATTCCACTCAAACAAAAAGAATATACCTTCTTCTCAGCACACCATGGAACCTTCTCTAAAACTAATCACATTCTCAGTAACAAAGACTACTTTAACAGATAAAAAAAGTTTGAATATTCTCCTGTTTATTATTGGATCACCACAATTTAAAGTTAAAATAGAACAGCAACACAAAAAGCCTATAAGCTCAGGGCAACAGAACAGTGCTCAAATGAATCACCACCATGTCAAGGAAGAAAGAAAGAAATTAAAGACTAAAAAATATTCAATGAAAATGAAGGCACAAGGTAACCAAATTTTCGAGACACTATGAAAACAGTGCTAAGAGGAAAGTTTACAGCACTAAGTGTCTATATAAAGAAAGTGGAGAAATCTCTCACTAGTGCATAACAGAACACATGAAAGCTATAGAACAAAAGAAGCACACTTACCCCAGAGAATGAGATGGCAGAAAATAATCAAATTGGGATCTGAAATCAATAAAATAGAAACAAAGAACACAATACAAAGAGTCAATGAAACAATGAGCTGGTTCTTTGAGAAAATCAATAAGATAGACAAACCATTATCCAAACTAATCAAAATGCAGAGAGAGAACATCCAAATTAACAAAATGAGAAATGCAAGGAGGACATAACAACAGACACTGAAGAAATTCAGAGAATCATTAGGTCATTCTACAAAAACCTGTACTCCAAAAATTGAAAAATATAAAAGATATGAATGATTTTCTGAATAGGTACCACATATAAAAATTAAATCAAGACCAGATGAAGAATTTAAATAGATCTATATTCTGCAAGGAAAT
>NW_026070783.1:561404-562735 GCF_014885135.2 Alexandromys fortis
CAAATATACAATGATAAAGAGGCTGAGAAATAAATTAGAAAAACATCAATCTTCACAATAGCCACAAATAACATAAAATATCTTGGGGTAACACTAACCAAAAGAAGTGAAAGCTTGTTTGACAAGAACTTTACGTCTTTAAAGAAAGAAATTGAAGAAGATACCAAAAAAATATCAATATCTCCCATATAAGCAAATAGGTCAAGACTACGGTAGGGACACCGATTGAAACAGCTTACCTGAGCTAATGGGAGCTCACCAACTCCAGGAAGACAGGGAAGGACCAAACCTGACCCTCTGAATGTGGCCGACAGTTATATTGCTGGTACAGACTGCAAGGCCATTGGCAATGGCACCAGAATTTATCCCTATTGCTTGTAAAGGCTTTTTTAGAAACCCATTCTCTTTTGATGGATACCTTTCTCAGCCTAGATATAATAGTGAGGGCCTTGGCTCTTCCCCAAAGCAATGTGCCTTATCCCCTCTGAGGAGTGGTTGGGAATGGGTAATTGGGCAGATGGAAAGGATGAGAAGAAGAAAGGGAGTGGGGACTGGGATTGGTTTGCAAGATGAAAAAAGATAATTTGTTTTCCTTTATAACTATAAAATAAAATAATAAACATACAAAATGATGATTTACATAGGAAAGCCCAAAATTGGGACAGTGTACATAAAACCCACAAAAATTCAATTCTGTCAGAGAAGACCTCAACAAGGATAAGTAGAAATGTGTCTTATCATTAACCAAAAAGTATTTACAACTAATACCTGTTTTAAGAGACAAGAAATGTCATTTTGCAATAGTATAACATAGTATATGTGCCATTCCTGAGGGTTTCTTCTTCTAAACTACATGCTGGAGATTTGTTGTGTTGACTTTCTTCCTTTCCATGCCTTTTAAAGTCTCATTCAACCTATCTATTTATTATTTTTATTTTATGTATATGGATATTTTGTCTGAATTTTTTTTATGTAATAAATGTGTTCCTGGTAGCTATGTGGTCCATAAGAATGCAAATTTCTATTGGCTGTGAGATAATGATGGTTGTGAGTCACCAAAACTCTTGCTGCGAACATAGCCTGAATCCTCAGGAAGAGATAGTGCTATTAACTATTGAGCTATCTCTTTAGCAGCAAACATATCTGTTTTTAAGTATTTATTTTAATATTTTGGTTATGTGTATGCAAGTATGTCCCTGTGTTAGTATGTGCACACAAACTCTGGTGGCCATGAATGCTATAGACTTATTATGTTTAAGGAGTTGTAGTTGTAGTAGGGTGTGATATGCCTGAACATTGCTATTTTGACTCAAATTATAATGATATACTCT
>NW_026070783.1:566106-577504 GCF_014885135.2 Alexandromys fortis
TCTCTCTCTCTCTCTCTCTCTCTCTCTCTCTCTCTCTGTATATATATTTAGTTTATAGATTAAAACATATGACATCTAATAATTTTGACTTTATTTAATAAATTCTCAGGTAATTAATGTTGTTTCTCTTTATGATTATGAGTGCTTGTCTGGAAAGATGTCCACCTGCCTACCTGCACTGGAAACAAAGTAAAGATGATATTCTGTTACAGTGCAGGAAATGTGATCTAGCCCTTAATCAAACAATAAGGGCTAGGAAGGACTTTTTTTTTTCCTCTAGATTTGAGTTGCCACATCTACCTTCTCCAGCACTCAGAAAGGTGCTTCTGCATTTTGGGACTTCGGCCAAACTGGAATTTATGTCATAGATTCTTGCCTTTGGTGTATGGATTAGTTTGAACTATGTGTACAGATTTACTGGGCCTCCATGTGGAAGAGAGATGATTTTAGGACTATTCAAACTCTATGATAAATTCAGCCATTCCAACCCTAAGACTGTTTCTACATGAAGTCAGTTTCTATGGAACAATGTAACTGATGCATTTTAAAAATTAAAATATCTGGATTTCTGTGCTAATTCTCCTTTGTCTATTGGGTCTTCTCTCTTTTAAATTGAGTGGATGCTTCATATTTTTCATCAGATATTTTAGAGATATTTTGAGAATCTGGATTTTTTTTATCTTTAAGTTTCTTTTGTAATTTAGTTATTTATTTAAGATTTTATATCATGTGTTTTATTATATCCATCATATCTCCCCAAACTCTTCATACTTGATTTGCTTCTTCTTTTCTTAAGCATATCAAGCACAATTTTTCCTACTCTTATACTCTTGAATGTGTGGCCTTCCACTGAAAGTGACCAATTCCCAGGAATAATGCCAACTGATTCTCCTTCAAGCATCAATGGTCAGTAACTTCTCATTTTGGTATGAGACTTTTACTCACCTCCCCTCTCTGTGCTGATTTTCTTACTAACTTAACTTGAAAAGATTTTCTGATCAATATCACCATGACTGTGTGTCAATATGTACAACTGTGGAAGAAAATAGCTTTTCCACAGCAATTAACTGATGTGGGAGTGTCATATATCAATCTGTTAATTTCATTGGTTAAGCAATAAAGAAACTGCTTGACCCTGATAGGTTAAAACATAGGTGAGAGGAGTAAACAGAACAGAATACTAGGAGGAAGAGGAAGTGAGCTCAGAGACGCCATGCTCCCCTCTCCCGGGCAGACTCAATAGCTCTGCGCTCTGAGGCACAAGCCATGAAGCTCAAACCCAGGATGGACGTAGGCTAGAATCTCCCTGGTAAACCACCTCACGGGCTACACAGATTATTAGAAATGGGCTAGTCCAGGTGCGAAAGTTAGCCTAGAAGAAGCTAGATATAATGGGCCAAGCAGTGTTTAAAATAATACAATTTGTGTGTTGTTATTTCGGGGCATAAGCTAGCCAGGTGGCAGGGGTGCTGGGGACGCAGCCCCGCTGCTCATATTACAACAATTCACCACCTCTGGACCTTAAAATTTTTAAGTATAGCCCTCCCTTCTTTCAATGATCACTGAGACTTTGGATGAGGAAGGGAGATATAGAAATCTGATTTGGAGAAGAATTAGTCTATGCCCTGTGTGTATTTGTGATACTCTTTCAATCTTCATCTGCTACAAAAATAACTTTTTCTGATTAGGGCTGAGGGATGCAATAATCTGTGGATGTATGTAATAGTAAGTCCTCAAAAGACCTTGTAACAAAATGGACATTTAGCAGAAAGATAATAGTTGGCCTTTTGGCATATGACCTGTCTAACCATAGGTTATTAGCCCCAATATCTTATGAAATAGGCATTCATCTTATCCAACAGGACTTAAATCCAACAAAAATATTCATGGATACTGCCATGTGTCTTATCTAGTAATTTGCTATTGCAACTTGAAGAATTTAAAGTTAGATGAAGTTATATTATTTTACTTTGGTAGCATAAACAGCATAGTCCAGTACTGTGAAAGCTCTCAGTAAAGATGAAGTTTCCAAATAAGTGTCCTTTTTGTCCTCTCCAGGCCCAATGAAACACACACCTGCAGATTCAAGGCTAATGTGCATAAATGCATTAACATATGTGTTATTTCTTCCAAGGTCTATGTTGTCTCATTAGGGGTCGTTTCAAGTTCCAGTCATTTATTTGTAGATACTACAGTTCTTTTTTTTTTCCTTTACAGATGACTAAAATTCTACTATGTAAATGCACCTGGCATCCTAGCTAGCATTTCATGTATGACTTTTCCCTTAAACATTTTGACTGATGGCTAATAATGGTGAACATTTACATTTTCTAATGTTCTCTGTGTAGAAAGATTTTTCATTTCTGAATCTTTAAGGCAATTAAACTGTCATCAAATTTATTGATTCAAACAATAGTTGTTATATTGTTTTGATATATTTGAGAACAAATTTTTCTTTTTTCCAATGGTATAACTCTTTGGCAGAACCAATTGAAAACCTTCAAAACTTCCATAAAGGATGATAGTGGCTGTTACTGTGTTTTTTTTTTTTTTATTTAATCATAGGTAAACAGATAAATAATGGGGGGCAAAAATGGAGGAAATTTCAAAGAATTTTGTAATACACATAGGACTGCAAATCAAATTTATATTTTAATATACTAATAGGTATCTGATGGATTTAATATTTTAAGAAAACACAATTTTAGAAAAAATGACAATACAATTAACTTTCAAACATAATGCTAATACCAAGAATTCTAATCAATATGATACAAAGAATAATCTTATTTTTATTAATGTTTAATGAGAATGAATATTAGCTTTGTGAGTGAAAACCAGTTATAGATATAGCAACTATAAGATTAAACTTTTAAAAAAGTTAGATTAATAGAGTAGCAAATAAATGAGCCTTTCATTTAGTAAACTAACTTCCTCAAATTAATCCTTGATTACATTTAAAATCAAATACTAAATGACACATTAAAAATTGAGCCATCAAGCAAATGTAAAATAAAATTCAAAATTACATTGGAGTAAAGAAATAAAGGAAACCGAAGATATAAATATTAATAACAAAGCATTATCATCAAACATATTAAAAAGGATATTATTATAAATATATACAAGAGTTAAGAAAATTTCACAGCTTCAAACTGTGTAATTATAGTAATTTTAGAAAAATATAATAAGAAAATGAAAAGTAAGAAAATAATTTGAAAAGATGAGAGTAACTGAGACAATGTATAATCATATACATTCAGCTTTCTCAAAGATGCTTTGAATATGTTATATATTCTAAAATTATAATTACATTGTGTTGACAAAAACATCTCTCACTTAAACTGAACTGAAAGTATGTTTATTCTGAGGAAAATATTAATCACCAAGATCTGCTGACAAAGATTCAAGTTTTTCAAATAACATATCTAGTATGAAAATATCTTTATAGAGATTTATCAAAAACTTACATATTATTTATTTTGTGTATGAGGATATTGGTGTTAAAACACCTGACATAACACTCATGCAGAGGTCGGAGGACAAATACAAAAGTTGATTTTCTTCTTCTACCATGTGGGCTGGGCATTGACCTGTCATTTAACAACAAACATCTTTACCATATGAGTTCTCTTACCTAGCACTCATACACATTATATTTTCAGAACAACAAGAAAAATCATACATCAAGGCATTTGTTAAATATACTGATGAGAAAAATTTGAGTTATTTATAACTAAACAGAGTTTATAACAAAACCCTTCTATAAGTCAGAGATGCTATTTGATAAAAACCTAATTTGTAAATGGGTGGAAGCCAGTTTTCTGCTAAAAAAGCAATCTAACAGCTGTAACGTACTACCCATGACATAGAAAGATAAGTCAGGTACTAAATATGTAAGTTACTAAGAAAGCCCAAAGTAAATTTGCTTTTGTTTTGTAAGACTCCAAGATTCTATAATCACAAAGTTCTAAACAATCTAATTTAACCTCATAGACTCTTCAGCATAAACATGTGTGGTTATGGTGGAAAGAATTTATCTCAAAATTTTGAAGCTTTCCTTTTGAAGACTAAATATTGAAAAGTTAAATATTTCAGACTTTATACTTTCTATTTTGAAAAATACATCACCATAAGACAAATTTAGAAATTAACTACATGTAGAAAGGAGCTCATTGTTGAATATTTTCATTGTTGATTCCAGTAATGGTAGAAATAGTATGCTTCTCCGTTCAGCATGCACTTGAACATTTTAACTGCTATTTGTTTATTTAAAATTATCAGTTTTGAGACTCAGCCTATGTAATGTCTTTCCTTTGTTTTATTATATTGTGAAACATATAATTTCCATATTCTAATATCTTACCTATTAAAGTCAGCTGAAAGAATTTTTGAGTGGAATATCCATGCAATCTACAAACAAAAGTATCTTTTATATTATTGTGATCAAACACCACTACCAAGGCAGCTTATAAAAAAAAGTACATTTAATCTGAGTGCATATGGTTCTAGATGGTTAAAATCCATAAGCAATCATGGCAAGGAGCATGAGCAGGAAGATTTGCAGGGCACTGAAATAACATTGAGCTTACATCTTGGTACATAAGCAAGAGACAATGTTATTGGCTAGGAATGGAATGGGATTTTGAAACCTCAAAGTCCATACTCAGTGGCACATCTTCCAAATAGATTGCCTCCTAAAATTTCTCCTAAAACAATTCCAACAACTGGGGAACAAGTATAAAACTATATAAGCTCAACTTCTTATGTATTATGAGGCATTAACATATACTTTATACTTGAGTATTTTTTTTCAGAATAAGTTACTATTCTTTAGTATGCATGTTTTGGTACCTCCATGTTATTACCACATTCCCTAGAGTAACTTAGAGCAAGTATCAAATCTAACTTTTCATTTCTTCCAGCATTGTTCAGAGGTTTGTCTGTATCTTTACCCTCAGAACAGTGTCTCTTCAATACACTCCTTTCATTTTTTAAAATCATATGGTTAAAATAATGGGAAGAGTGAATGTTTTTGTGATTGGATCCATACTTCTACAATAGTAAATGAGTACTGCATTACTTGAGAAATTTAAATCAAGTTTCATAGTGGTAAGACAGATATTTCTTTTCATCAACCCTATTCACTTGTCTAACATTTTTTTTTTTGGTTTTTCTGAATGTTTTTATAATTAACTAATTAATTAAAATGTTTTTCTTTTTATACATACCAATCCCAGTTACCACTCTCACCTCTACTTCTCCCTCCACCTGCCACCCACCCACCTGCATCCATTGCTCAAAGAGGGTAAGGCTTCCCATGAGGAGTCAACAAAGTCAAGCACATCAATTGGAAGCAGGTCCTCTCCACTGTATCTGTGCTGAGCAAGGTATCCCTCCAAAGAAAATGGGTGCCAAAAAACTAGCTCAAACAGTAGGAATAAATCCTTGTACTACTGCCAGTGGCCCCACAGACTTCCCCAGCCAAACTACTCTCATCCGTGTTCACAAGGCCTAGGTTGGTCCTATGCTGGTTCACCCACTGTCCCAGCAAGTGATAAAAGAACTTGCAGAGATCCACAGTAAAACACTGTGTTGTGTGCCCAAAGTCCCACAGTCAAAGAGAGGAAGGAGTGCAAAGGGGTCAAGAGAATTATAGGGATACCCACTGAAACAGCTTACCTGAATTAATTTATGGGGAAGAGGTACAAAAGAATAAATGTCTGGATAATCTAACTCATTTGACTCTTATAGCATCTGGAATTTTCTTTTCGAATCTCTTTGGTGAGCAAACAGTGGCTGAAAATGGTAGAATATTAATTTGGGAAGGCCTACATGACATTTTAGTGCATTCTTAGGTTAGTTGTTTTGATAAAGGTTGAACTAATATCTTAAAGTTTGAACATCATCTGAGACTTATAAACCTTGACACTTCTGTGCAATTAAATTTAAGGCATGCATAGTGAAAAAGCATTCTATATTTTACAAAATAGCCATGGTAACTATCACAAAGTTAGAAACAAACGTAAATGCTTTCATGTTATGTTGCTAATCATGAGTATATAATGCTTTAAGATAAAAGGTCTTCTTTGTCAATTATTTTAAGCACCTGATATCTGAGGTCTCTTTCCATATCATAAATTCATCACTAGCTAAGCAACTGTCATAGCAAAATCAAAATTTTAGAAATAAATAATTATTATGATTTTGTGGTTTTAGAAATAAATAATTATTATGATCTTGACAAGCAGAATAAACACTCAGGTATTTTGTTTTATTTTAAATGGAAAGGTGGAAGCAATGTCAACTTACCTGAAATAGAGTACTGAACAGAGCCCAAAGGAGCAGTTCCTCCATGTCCTGTTTGATGAACTAATGCATTTGTTGAGGTTGCATACAGGAGTATGGACAACACAAAGGCAACATCACCCTGAACATTCTCTAAAGCACTGGTCATGATCCTTGTTAACAGAATCTCAGAACTCCTTGCCAAACTAGAAGAGGATGTTTATGGATAATGTATGGTGGAGTATGGTCTTTGTGAGTCTTGTTAACATCTGGATTTAAGTGTAGTAAGTTTTAATTGATTCTGACGTCTTAAAAGAATTGATTAAAGAGGAAATTCTTTAACTTAGAGGAAATAGTTATAAATTCTGCCCTTCCTGGCATACCCAAGCCAGTGACAACAGCAATCACTATAAACTATCCAGGTAGTAATGATTATGACATATATATATCAATACAAGGTATATTCTATGGTGTTGTGTTATCTCTGGGCATGCCTGATCATTAAAAGTTCTTGAACTTTCTATAATTGCCAAGTCTTCTTGTATTATTGAAAATTGTGAGTCACTTCAAATAAGAATTAAATAAATTAACACTAGTTGAAGCTATTCTTGCTGAAAAAAAACAATAAATATTAAATAGGATTGATATCTAGTGAAATATGTTTATGATATGTGATAATTTTGCAATTTAATGACTCAGAACACCCATAGCTAAAATTAAATATAGGAAAAACATTAAGAGGATAATTTAGATACAATTGATCTTCCATTTTTTGTATGTATGTATATATATATGCATATTATATAATACATTGTATATTCATTATAGAAATGATATTAAATAGTTAAATAATCTTCAGGAATTAATGGGAACAATTAATATAATATGATCATGTGAATACTTTTTAAATGTTAATAGGAAATACATTTGTACATATATGTGAGTATGATTTTCATGTGTATTGCCACACTGGTTTATGTTTTTGGACAAAACTTTCAGGAGTCAGTTTTTGGACCCTTTCTCCTTTTTCTTGCATCTGTGATTCCTACTCCAGGCTGAGTGATCTACAACCTTACTAGTGACTCTTTTCTTTCTGACTCTCACCTCACTTTTTGAGTGTGAGGATTATGGGCATATGTTACAATATTTAACACTTTGCAGGTGTCTTATAGATACAAACTTAGGTAATCAGGCTTGCACACAAAACATTTAAACTCACCAATGCCTTTCTGTATATCATGTGTGCACACATTTTGCATCAACTTTTATTGTGCTATAAATTAAAGACAAAAAGAAACCTATATCAGACTAAATCAAAAATATGTTTTTGACCAAAGCAATAGTAAATTTTCATTTTTTTTTTTTTACTTTAATGCTTTGTAGTATAGTGACTCTATAACTAAGGAGGCCTGGAATTCACTGAGTAGGCATAGAATGGCCTTAAATTGATGGAACCCAGCATACCCCAATCTCATGAAGGTATAAGATGTGAATAATAAACTTATGTAGTAATTTATTATGAATAACTTTTTATATTTTGTGTAATCATCATTTAGTCTGCACTATTTTATTATATATCTATACAAACATGTATGTGTGTTCTGTGCACAAGTACATATATCATTCACTCATGATTTATGTCATTCAGCACAGACAATATTCTCTCTTTTTGTAAATATTTGTTTCCTGAGTGCATGTGTGTATGTGTGTATGTGTGTGTATATGTGGACTTGTTGCCTGTGGAGATCAGAAGAGGGTATCATGTCCCCTCTAAGTGCAGAAAAAGCCTCTCGTGGGCCAGCATATGGATTCAAGCAGCCAAATTCAATTTCTATGCAAGAACAATAAGCACATATAATCAGAGAATTAATTCTCAACCCAAGACTACAACTTCTTAATGATTTAGAATAAACAGATACAAATATTTATTTAAATATAATTATTGAAATACATTTGTGATTAAAATATAATGCATTCCTTTAACTCTATTTTCCTCATGTACTTATGGTTTTATATAAATGTGACTATTGATAATAGTTTTTTTGCCTTAATGACAGTAAAAATTTCATCTTATACAAATATAAAAGTTAATCTAATGTTTTTGTTTGAATGATATTTCTGCATGTTGCAACTTTTTAAATGTATAGTAGAAAGCAAATGAACACAATAATGTTCATGGAGTAAACAATATAGTGGAGGATAGCAACTTAAACGTAATAACATAAATATTGCTGATTGTATTTCCTGCAAATCCCTCCCCTATAGAAAGTGTCCTGGATTCCTGATCACTGAAAAAGATGGATATGTGAGCAGAATCACTTATGGCTTGCTATGTATTCTATATTCTAAGACCAGGACAGGCTTCACTCCAATATTAGTTCTTAGGTATAGATGACATATACTGAGCTTAGAAATCCACTTAATAGTCATTTCAGAATATTGCTTTCAAAGTCCTTAGTCAATAAGGTCCTAAATGACAAAACTTTAACTCAATGTAAGTAATTTCAAGTGCAAGTCTTTATGGCTGCAGGCAATTTTAATTATCCACCATGCAGTAGGGACATATAGTGGAAAATGTTAATACATTTTAAATTTGTAGGACGACTTCAGGGGATAAAATGTATGTGAAATTGAAAACAAAATGTGCTGAAAATTATCAGACAACTGAATATTTTTCTTCACAATTCAACTAAATGACATTTCTGATTATTTGAAAAGGTGCATAATCTTTCTTAGAGCATTATGAGTATGACTCATAAGTAAAGATCAATATGTTATGATGATAAAAATATTGTGAGTGTATTTATGCCTATGTGAAGATGCATATGAATGTGTATTAAATAATTTATGAAATGAAGAATCAAACTAACAGCTTTAAAACATCTATATATCTGGCAATGTAATATTCAGGATAATTAATTATGATCATCATATGAATACAAGCACCAAGAAATAAGAATGACTACATTGGTTAGGTAAGCATTCAGTGTTATACTTTTTAACTAAGTTATCTAGAAATTAGTTTGACAAAGGTTATATAGTATTCTACTAAAATGTGGAAAGTTGAGTAGCCCAAGAAATAAATCTTGAACAGTATTCTGCCCATGATAGAAACATGGAGTTGTCTTTTGTTGCAACATTTAAGTCTCACAAAGACAAATGAAAATCAAAGGGTACATCTGTAAAGTAAAGATAAGTGCCAGATATATAAGATACTGATAAGGAAAGCAATAACTTTTGTGAAAAAGAGGAGAATATTCTTTATATGTTTGAATATTACTAGTATCCCTTTCTGAAAATAAGTGGTGAGGACTTAATGTCCAAAAGTGGATTGGGATTAATATGCAGGTTGTTAAGTGTCAGATCAAAGGATTATCACTTTATAGAAGCTGTACTTCTTCAAATAAGGACTGAAAAGTATCAAAAATATTTCATAATGTGGGGTCACATAATCACACTTGTTTACATAAAGATTTGTATTAAGTTAGAAATAAATTAATTATGGCAGAAATTTTATAATATAAAAGCATATTGGAAAACTATATGATGAGATACATTTTATATGCCAAATAATTAATAACCATTCATAAAAACAGCTTTATGTTTAAATAAATAAATTTTGTGTGACTTGTAGAAGAAGGCAATAGTTCTCATTATCTTGATCTGAACTGAAATGAATGGTCCTTTCTTAAGGGCTAGCTTTCATGGTACTAGAAAGAAATATGCAATATTCTAAAGGGAAAGGACAACTAACAGTCATACATAACTATAAGACCAATGAAAAAAAATCAATGACCAACATGATAATGCTTAGGGTGAAGTAGTGGCACTCTTATCATGGAAATAACTTTTGGTGGGCTATTTGTAGACTGTGTGAAGATGTATTTGTAGTGTGAGAGGGGCTGCTTGTTGTTTCTAGGAAGCTGAGGTAGCTTAGACCCAAAATAATCACATTAAAATTGTTTTAATTAAAACATTGCTTGGCCCATTAGCTCTAGCTTCTTATCGGATAGCTCTTACATTTTAAAGTAACCCATCTCCATTAATCTGTGAATCACCATTAGGTTGTGGCCTACTAGCAAAGTTTCAGCATGTCTATCTTTGGCTCCATGGCATCTCTTTTTCTACCTTCTTTATCCCAGCATTAAGTCCAGCTTTCCCTGCCTATCTAAGTTCCACCCTAAAAACAGGCCAAGGCAGTTTCTTTATTCATTAACCAATAAAGGCAAAGCATAGACAAAAGGACCACCCACACCATTTCCTCTTTTCTGTTTAGACAAAAATGTAGGATTTAACTTTAACATAGTGAAACTACATATAACAAAACAGGTATTAAGTAAAAATTGCAGTTACAATATTTACACCTACTTTGTCTTTTATTATAACTAAGACAAACAATATCTGTTCTTCAACTCTGTCAAGGACTCTTGAAGGATAAAATGTTACCTAAGTAAACAGGAAGTGCATTGTAAGCAACTTTCAAAGTTCTAGAATTGACAGAGATATCCTGCTGCCTCCACAGTCCACCCAAAGATTTTGTACCTACAGGTTCATAGTATTCATCAGACTTTTCCATGAAGTAGGAAATTTTAAAGACAGTTCCGCTTATGTTGGCAGTTTATCAGACACTTTCTTCTGTCCTGTAGAATGTCTGGCAGACTCTTTCATATAGCAGGAACCTCAAAAGACTATCTAAACTTTAGGCAAGTTTATCAGTCATTTCTCTGTGGGTCCTGCATGTCCAGGTCAGCAGTCCAGGCCAGAGAAACTTCTTGACCAAACGGCTAAGAAGCCACTTTTATTTCCATCTTACTTTCTAAGTAATTGGTGTTGCCAGGAGATGACGTGTCTTATTGTCATGAAAATCCCAAGCTAGTAAAAGATTTTAAATACCATATTCTGAGGGTGTCTGAAAGATTTGAAGAATACCTATCTAAGTGAAATATATCTCTATACATTTAGAAAATCTAACATTACAACAAGCTTGACTATTATAGATAAGTGCCTATTAAATTATATTTCTTAATTATATATTACATTTTAAATGAACTACACAAACATAATACCTTATCAACATCAAAAATATATAAACACAGTATAACAAAACTGA
>NW_026070783.1:578512-580295 GCF_014885135.2 Alexandromys fortis
AAAAAAAAAAAAAAAAAACAGAGGTCATGTTGGCACCATGCCCCAGAAAACCAACATTTTAAAACAGCATTTTTTTTTCTTCTGCTGCTGCTGAGTCAAAAAACATCTCTTAAAGGAGCTGCAGCATGCTGCCAGCAAACAGCAAGAAGCTGTGTTAAACTCTGTATTTTGGGGTTTAGAATTAAGTTCTCTCAGGTTTTTAAGTGGGTTTTAGTTTGTCACATTGGCTCCAATTTGTTGGAAGGAGCAAGCTGCTTGTTTGTCTGGACTCCCAGAACCAAAATAACCACACAGAAACTGTACTAACTAAATCACTGATTGGCCCATTAGCTCTAGCTTCTTATTTACTAACACTTACACGTTAATTAACCCATTTCTATTACTCCATGCATCACCACAATGTTGTGGCCTACCAACAAAGTTTCAGCACATCTGTCTCCAGTGGCTCCATGACTTTTCTCTGACTCTGCTTTTCTTTTTCCCAGCATACAGCGTAGATTTCCCTGGCTACCTATGTTCTGCCTTGTGATAGGTGCAACACAGCTTCTTAATTCATTAACCAATAAAGCAACAGATAGATAGAAGGAGCTCTCACACCGTGTGATTGGTGTAATTAAAAACTGAAGGGCAAATGGCTAGGCAGGGAGTATAGGTGGAAGTCTGGGCAGAGAGAGTACTTTGGGAAGAAGAAAGCTACAGCCACTAGCCAGACACAGGAAGGAAACAGAAGTTGCAAGATAGAGAGGAGGTAACTTCACGTGGCAGAGCATGGACTCATATAAATGATTTAATTTGATATAAGAGATAGTTGAGACAAGCCTAAGTGAAAGCCAAACTTTTATAAATAATGATATGTCTTCAAGTACTTATTTGTAGGCTGGTAGTCCCAATGAGAAATCATCTTACTACAGCAATTAAAAGATCATTACTTAGACTTAAGACCTGCTAGAGAAAAGGAAAAACATGCCTGATATTGGAAACCTAGTTAACCAATCAATGATATTGAATTTATGGATTAGTTGAGGATAATCAACAGATAGCAACTTTCTAAGACAGCATAATCCCTAGGGACAATCTAGAAACATTTGTCTTTGTACTCACAGATAAGTTCAGTTCTCACCTTTCAACCAATAAATTTCTCTTTGCAACAGATGGAGACGAACTACAGTGAATCAAAGGGCAGAGCTTTAGAGCTCAGTCCAAATGAATTTATTTAGAAACACCCCTGCATCTAAGGCTTAGAAGAACATTGCAGGGGATGAGGTAGAAAGATAGAAAGTCAGAGTTTGCTGTGATATTGTGTCCCTGTTAATTTCAGATGCCATGAAGCCATGACTGTCAAAATATAATTGAATGAAGACTATACCAATGAACATTCCAAAGTGGATGGGGAAAAGTATAAGAGGCCTCCAAACTATTCAAAGAACTACAGGCAACTGAAAGATGTCTTCCTCTGAGTACAGCACACTAATTGATTTTTCCAATGACAAATTGGTTCTAAAAACATACACAAGTAACATTATACTAACTACTCAAGTTATGCATAAGATTATACATGTGTATACATGGGTGAATGTAATAACAATTAGTAAAAAAAAAATATGTCATCAGTTTGACTAAGAACAAACCACGGTATACAGAAGAGTTTGGAGGTAGGGAAGGAAATGGAAACATGCTATAATAATATTATAATTTCAAAAATAATAAAAAATAAATATACATGAAGATTCGTTGTTGGATACTTTAAACCTAAAAAAATGTTTTTTTTGTAATATAATTTTTA
>NW_026070784.1:0-3235 GCF_014885135.2 Alexandromys fortis
TCTGGAAAATACAAATATTCACAAGATCCTGTACAACCTTAGGGATGCCAGCCCTGGCCCTGACCTCAATGCATGCCACCCTCGACCCCCACCCTCAGCCCAGCCTCCTGCCCCAGAACCCCAGGCTCCCTGCTCTGCTCCGAGTCATTTCTCCAAAGCAGGAATGAGTCCTTGATAGTTGCAGCATCTTATAAGTGGATGTCAAACACTCCGTCCTCCACTGTCTGCACCTCCTCTTCTCGGATCTCTGGTGGCCGGGAGCTGCGCCTGCCTGGATGAGGCAGGGAGAAGCTGGAGGCCCGATGGTGGGTATGTGTGGGTGAGGGAGAAGGCGCAGAGCCCTCCAGGCTCACACTCTGGGCCCTGCGGCGACACTCCACTGACAGGCAGTCTTTGCACTGTTTGTGGCAGTTCACACCACAAGCTCTGCATTTGAGGCCCTGCTTGTAGATGCCCAGAATCTGCAATACAGGAGGAAACCATGTTGGAGGGGGTTAAGGTTTTCTCATTTAAAGCAAGAAGCTCTTTTTTCTTCTTAAAGGAAAAAAAAAATCAAGAAGCTCTTTGCATAAATTTATTTCTTTATGTGTATGGGTGTTTTGCCTACATGAATGTATGTGTTCCATGTGCATGTCTGGTGCCCTCAGAAGGCAAAAGAAGGCATCAGACCCCCTGGAACTGAAGTTTCCAAATAGCAATGAACCACAATATGGATTCTAGAAACTGGACTCCCAGGTCCTCTGCGTGAGCAGCCAGGGCTCCTAACCACTGAGCCATCTCTCCACCCTGTAAGGGAAGAGGGCCTTAATCAGATAGATCTTTAGTAACTAAGACTGAACAACAAATAGCTTTTATAGAACCAGGCCTTGGGCCAGACGCAGCATGGCCATTGCAGAACTTTTTCTAAAGGGCCTGTAGCTAAAGCTATTGTCCCAAACACACATAGCATCCACAGCCACCTGAGAAGAGACCTTAACTCTGGATGGTGAACCTGTCTTCAGGGGGGTTGAGGTTCTTTCGATGTCAAAAGATTGAGAGGAGAACAGGGATCATACAATAAACAGATGAATGTGCTTATTGTTTCTAAGTTCCTTAGAAATCTAAGACATCGAAATATCTACCATCTGTTTGATAATTCATTTAAGTATACAATTGAATAATTTATTTTTAGACTTACACATTTTAAATTAAACTTGCTTGTGTTTGTATATATGATTAGAATTTATAAAAGAAATTGACAAGTACAATATTTGAAATTCCATCTAGTGGATAAACCACAGTTGAATACCTAGAGATAAATGACTTGTTCCACACACTTAGTTCTTAGAAAAAGCAAATCTATTAATCTATTAATGTTTAAAATGCATAAAGAATTGCAATTAGTCAAAATAATTGCTAAATTCTTAAACTGGCAATCTGCCTGCTAGATTTATAAATAGAATAGATAGTATGATCTGATTTCTTGGGTCAACTAAAAATATTTTCATTTGTAATTTTTATGCATCAAATTCTAATTTTAAAAAGAAAACAATTGCCGGGCGGTGGTGGCGCACACCTTTAATCCCAGCACTCGGGAGGCAGAGGCAGGCGGATCTCTGTGAGTTCGAGACCAGCCTGGTCTACAAGAGCTAGTTCCAGGACAGGCTCCAAAGCCACAGAGAAACCCTGTCTCGAAAAAAAAAAAAAAAAAAAAAAGGAAACAATTGCAAATACACCCTCTGCAAATGGCCCCAGCTCCACAGCTTTCCTGTGAGTCTCTACTGATTCGACCCTCTTAGTATTTGGCCTTCTGCAGCACAAAATCCTGATCCAGAAAGAGCCAGCTTTTCAGGAAGAAAAAAAATCATTGACATACTAAATGTGGACCCATTTCCTCACTATATTTAATCTCCAGAAATAAAATCATAAAATAATAAAAAGTCAAGTTCAAATTACTGTCTGGTATTCTGTCCCATTATTTAAATCCATGACTGCATAATGTATTGGCTTGACAGTAAGGGAACTTCCTCTCTTCTGTCTTCAGTTTAAGGCCAATTGAGTGTGTGTTTTCTGTGTCTCCATCTGTGCCCATGGAATTTTTACAGAGGCTTTCTCACTCCCTGTTGCAGCCTGACTCTTTAGAGAGACTAAGGAATGGAGCTGGGGAGCTGGCTCTGTGTAAAAGCTCTCACTGTAAATCATGAAGGTCTGAGTTCAAATCCTTGGCATTTTTCATGTAAAGTTAGGCTTGGCTGTATATGCTTGCAAACCCAACACTGAGCAGAAGAAATAAGCAAATCCAAAGAACAGCCTGACTGAAATACCACACTTCCTGTTCAATGAGAGACTTGTCTCAAGCCAAGAGAGGGAAGTGATAGAAAGATCGAGGTCTTTACTGGCCTCAGCGTGTGTGCGTTGGTATATGCACACACATGCATATCCACCCCTAAAAGAAAAATGAAAGACTAATTCACGTGGTTGCAGAAACAATTGTAAATGTTTACAACCTGAGTTTCATAGAGGCCAGAACAGAGAAGAGCAAAGGTACAGAGTGCTGTAGAAATGGGAACATCCTGAAGTGAAGGCCCAAGATGTGATTTTGATATTTCCAAAACTAAAGAATTAAAAACACTATCGAGTACATTATTTAAAGCTGTATAAGAGACTAGTTAAAAATTAAAATTGCAAGCACAGATTATACACATATATCTAGAGTCACACAAGTATCTAAAATCATAAAGAAAAAGCAGATGGAGAGAGCAGGGTGTGAGCAGCCTCGTCGTTCACCCCAAAAGCAAAATCACATCACTATATGTTATATGTAATAAATATACATTATATATTGTAAGTCAAGAAATACTATCTGTCACACATTACCTGGAATGCACTATCCAATATAGTAGTCACCAGTTACATATAGCTTGCAAGTAGAAAACATTGATGTATGTATATATGTTTCAAGTTGGCATGACCCACAAGCTTAAAGCATACCACAGATTTTGAAAAGAATGTAAAAAGTGTAAACTGTGCAATCACATTTATGTGAATTGTGATTTCAAACAATAATATCTTAATCGTTTAAATATTATCAAATTTTGTTATACACTTGATATATTGCAACATGGCTACTAGATAATTTTAAATTATTATTGTGGTTTGCATTAAATTAGGATGATTTTATAGTTTTGGCATTAGGCATCAGAACTGAACTTAAAAATAAGGGTTGGCCTCATAAAAGATAAACAAAGAGAAAAAA
>NW_026070785.1:0-3242 GCF_014885135.2 Alexandromys fortis
AGAGAGAGAGAGAAGATTGGGAGAACTGTCTTCCCCAAGAAAGAGCACACCAGTTGGTTACCCAATATGAAATGGTCAGCCCTGAAAACATACATACAAAATAACTATACAGAATAAGCGGGGTATTTAGGAATATATGTGTTTACACACACACACACACACACACACAATTAACGATAAAGGAGACCATGGATCTGAAAGAGACTGGGGGAGGGTATATGAAAGGGTTTGGAGGGAGGAAAGAGAAGGGGGAAAGATATAATCTCAAAAAAAAGTTTATTTTTTAAAAACTGTGTTTTTGTCTCCTCTGTCCCAACAACTGCTTACTGGTGATGTGGTCGCAGGGAGGTGCCTCCTGAGTCTTGTAAGTTTTGGAAACTTTCTGAGTCTTACAATCCGTCCCCCTCCTAAGAAAGGGGTGATACCTTTTTGCTGCTTTTTCTTTGTGGCAGGAGGTGGGGGGTCCTCACTACATGGCCTGCTCCAAAGTTCCCCATCCTCCTCATCTTCCTGATGGTGGCATTCCACACATCCCACCATTTAACCTCAGTCTCCTTCCTATTCTTGTTCCTTCCCTAGCGGGAAAGGGAAGGCACTTCATACCACTCTGGAGGGGCTGAAGCCTGTACTCTTTTGTTCCTGTGCTCCAGAACCACTGGCGAGAGGAGACCATTCACACAGCCACATGTGTGCTGGGGAAGCAGAAGGTGGTAGGATTACCTTGGAGGGAGCTTGTGAAAGGATGTTGTGATTGACTGGGTGCTCCCCCAAACCTCCAGAGTCTGCTGTATTCAGGGAATACTTATTTGTCGTATATCCCAAGTGCATCGTAAAGCCGAATTCACTTTGTTTTAAAATTCTGGGAGGCAGCTACCCCAGAACCAGCCACAAAGCCAAGTTTAACTAGAGACTTTCAGAATAGAGTAAGCTGGGACGCTAGTTCTCTAGAGGTCCTTAGAGAATGCTTAAATCAGGGTGAGAAACAGCCTGAGAAGTTAGGGCACAGGGCAGCAGGAGGGCTTCTGGATGGGGCTTCCAGAATCCCGCGGGAAGTGCTTTTGTTTGATGAATGCCTGGGCGAGAGGCCCCAGCTTTTTCAGAGCCCTTCAAGGCTGACAATAACCCGCAGGACTCCGGGCACGCCACCCACCGTGCACGCTCTTTTTGCTGGAGAAAGGTCTGGAGAGCAGGGTTTCACGCATATACCAAGGGCGCATGCAACACAGACTAGCTGGTGAAAACGCTTTTGCGAACCTCTCCGGGCTGTTAGCACTGACAGCTCGTCCCTCTTTACTTGGCGTAGCCCTCAAGTCTGGTGCAGTCCTGGTGGCTGCAGTTTGATCCCTGGCTCCCTGGAAGGGGTATTGCTGACCGTGGTCCCTCACTGTCCCCATTTCTTCTCCCCACACCTTGAAACCTCTCTCCCGGAAGCCGGGAGGGATCCTAAGCTGAGGTCAGACTTGGTGGAGAGGATGGGGATGGGCAGAGTGCAGCAGCCAAGAGGGTGAATGGGTCCAGTGGGGTCCTGGGAAGGGGCAAGTGTTGCGGCTAGACAAGGGACGGCAGTCTAGGAAAGAGGGAAGAAGTGAGGCCATCCAGAGAAGCGAGAGGCTTAGTCTTGGGGAAGAAAAGTGTAGAAGAAAGTGGAAAGGTGGCCAGGGTGGGTAGGTCGCAGAAGCCGAGAGCGGATCCCCACGCAGCACCGGGACTCCGAGGACGCTGTGCCGGGAGGCCAGTTTCCCCTCCCGCCGCCCCTCCCCCTCTCCGCCCCTAGAGCTACGGAGCGGCGACCGGAGCGCGGGGCTGGCGATGGCGCGGGCAGCGGGCGCGCGGGGCCGGGCTGCACGATGCGGGCGCTGGCGGCGGGGCGCGCTCCTCGCCTTCGCCGCGTGGACCGCCGGCTGGGTGCTGGCGGCCGCGCTGCTGCTCCGCGCGCACCCAAGCGTCCTCTCGGAGCGCTGCACGGACGAGAAGAGCCGGCGCATCCTGGCCGCGCTGGTAGGTCCCGCTGCCGCATTGCCCACTGTCGCGCGTCCGGGTTGGGTTCCCAGCCACCTTCCCCGGTTCCTTGGTCACCGCGTCACCTGTGATGCTGCAGTATCGTAGTGACCAACCCAAACGGGGGATGGGGTGATCAGGGGACACCCGCCAAGGCGAGTGGAGGTCCCTGTGCGTGCATGAAATACCTAGGCAAAGGACTAGGGGTCCGCTGTGGGGATCCGGAACATCCCTCCCCTTTTCTCCAAAATTACTTTGGAATCCCGGGACAGTATTCCGGCAGGATATCCCGAGCCTCATCTCCAGAAGAAAGTTTGCGGGCGATTCCTGGTCTCTGGTGCCTACATCCAGTTCAGGTGGCCAGGTTTGGAGGATACACCTCCTTCCTGGACTACCTCGAGCGCTAGGCCACCGCCCTTCAGTGTTCCCACCTGGGCTGCTGGATCACCCCTACCTGATCAAACCCCGTGATTTCTGTTTGGACTTCTTTTCCTGGTGACCTAAAGACAGGGCTTTTGGCTCTTCGGGTCCTGAGAAATGGAGGCAGAATCTTAGCAGTTAGGGAAACAGCGTCCCCTGCTTTATCATGATCCCCTAAAGCAAGAGGGTCAGAGAATTGTCTCGCCAAGCTGCTCCTTAACCTGGCCCAGCAGTTGTGGACAGAAAGAAGCATCGCATCAGCGGACTGCTGAATTCCTGGGCCTTCCTCCCTGAAGTAAAATGCTCACACACCCTCACCAGCACCCCGCCCCGGTTCTGCTTGGGAATTCATGCTTAAGGGAGACTTGAGTACAGGCAGCCCTGACAGACCTTTAGGAAGGCGGAGAAAGGAGTCCGTACTTGCTTCTTACCAGTGATTGTTCACGTCCGAATATAGTGACCAGATGCTCATTTGGTTTGAAATCTCGAAGAAATGCTTGGGGGCTTTTCAACACACTTGCTTATAAAGATGTTTTTGGTTTTGTTTTCAGATTGTGAGAATTTCGAAGGGTATTAAGTACTTTTTTTTTCTAAGGCTCTTTCAAAGGAGATTGGAAAAATTAAGAAACCAGAGCATGTTTCCGAACTAAAGGATGCTCCTGTCACCGTGTTAGCCGGTTTCCTTGACAGGAACATGGACTTTCTGTCCGTGTCTCACAGCTTAATTGAGGTTTTATCAGGTTTTAAGTTGCAAGATCTCATTGATTTTTGCGGTAACCATCTAAAAATCCCTTTGCCTGTAGAGGATCCCCCCCCCCCCCCCC
>NW_026070786.1:0-3212 GCF_014885135.2 Alexandromys fortis
CAGAAAAAAAAAAAAAAAAAAAAAAAGGACCATGCAAATGCTCTCTCTCATCTCCCCAGGCTACCGCTTTCCTTTCCCTCTGCATTCCTGATGTTTTTATACTCCTTGCCTGGTAAGTTTCTCTTGTGCCTCTGTCTCTCTAAATTCCTCCATCTTTTGGATGCCTCTTAAAATCTTCCAGCCTAAATGCTCCCTAGGCCACAATCTGGAGCTCTGCAAGTATTCACCTCTTATTTATTTGGAATCCATCAAGGCTGACTGTTGGCATGTGTCTTTCCCAGCTTGCCTGAATGCAGCTGCATCTTGCTTCTCCGTTGGTTTTAAACGCAGGGCTGAGCACCATTTTGAACCCTTATCACGAGCTGCTATAGAAATACCAGGAGAGATTTCTCATTGTTGCCAGGGTGGAACTTCTTATCTTGGCCTTGTTGGTTCCCTAAAGGTCTACCAGTCCCAGACATAAGCATCTGGGACATGGAGACTTATCTAAAGAGATGTGGAGCAGAAGGGAAATAGGCTTCCAACCCAACCCTGCCGCTTCCACTGCAGCCATGCCCTCTGTCCACTGAATTCAGGCTGTTTTCCCATCACGGGCGAGTTCCATGGGTTCGATTGGCACAATATGAGAGGACTGTGTCAAACACCTGGTTATTGCTGTTACTGAGGGCTGGGTGGATGGTAGGACCAGGCCCTCAGATCTGGCAGGGGTCACAGAACCTGTATCCTTATCCAAGGCAGACCTTGGTCTGGAGGGTTTCTCCAGTCATAAATTCATTCCCAGAGAGGAGAGAAGCAGGCCAGGTCTCTAGCTCTGCAGCCCTTACAAAAGCGTGCTGTGTTTCTTCAACCCCATCCCCACATCTGGTTACACTTACTGTGCTAAAAATGTATCCATCCTGCTTGCTGTGTTCACATTTCAGAACATGGGGCAGCCCCAGGGGAAAAGCCCTCATAAATACCATGCATTTAAAAAAAAATCAGTGCTGGGCATTTCCATATCTCCCCAAAGTGAAAATAAATGTCCCAAACCACACCTCTCTGGAAGCTCTGCATGCTAAAGCTCATGAACGAGGGTCCCACCAGGCAAGAAAAAAAAAAAAAGACTCCTCCAAAGAGATGGGGAGGACTGTGTAGGGAACCCAGAAAATGAAAGGGTCTTCTGGCTACCTAGGAAAGGTGGCTTTCAAAGCTGGGAGGAATGACAGGGAAGTCAAGAGTCAGGACACCTGGTTCAGCCTGGTGATTTTCTGAGTGACCACGAGCATGTCACTCGGGATCTTTGGGCCTCTCTTTTCCATCTGGGCATAATCACTTCAGTTTCCGTGACAGTTGTGATTCTGGGAACACGGCAGAGCTGTTTGTCCGTGTGTTTGTAGCTGTGCGTGTTCTCGATGCCTAAAACAGTGCCTGGCACTTGGAGACACTCTGCAAATGATGTTCAGAGAGATGAATATTGTAGGGCTGTTTAGCTATGCACTCGGTGCTTGACCGCTGTGGCATCAGGCAGCCAGCCTCATCTCTGAGCTCCAGTATCCTTGTTTCTAGAACAGAGATATGAAAATACCTGTGATGAGATATTAAGTCCAGAAATAATATTTAATGGTTAGTGGATGCTCACCCAAGTGGGGCTCACCGAGCGGAGGCTCACCCTCTGGTTACTGTTCCATCTACCACTTTGTGCTTGTTGATTTTTCATAGTCTGTAAGAACTCCCCCGATTCTTGGCTCACTGAAGCCCCACATGAAGGGTTTCTCACTCAGTGACCTGCCCTGTGTGAAGGGTTTCTCACTCAGTGACCTGCCCTGTATGATGGGTTCCTCACTGAGTGACCTGCCCTGTGTGAAGAGTTTCTCACTCAGTGGCCTGTTTTGGTTCCTTTTATGAGGATCTGGGATGAGATACATAAGAGGTAACGCTGACACTTGTGATTGAGAGGAGAGAGAAAGCTCTGTGTGCCTTACCCAGTGTCCTAGCTTTCCCACTATGGCAGGAGTCACACACTGCTGCTCCCTTCCCAGGGGTCATGTGAATGAAGAGTAAGGCTGAGCAGAGGAGTTGAACTGAGCCGAATTTAACTAAGTTGGAAAAAGCCCGCAGCCCTGTGTAGAGCCCTCTGGGATGAGGCATCCACCATTTGAAGAGACAGCATTTGCACTCCTTGAAGCTGCTGTTGACAAATGAGGAAGAGAAACATTTGCTTGTGGGCATGATATCCAGCGAGATCACCTCTAGCTGTCACCTGTCCTCAGAGGAAGCTCCTCGCTCCAGGCCACCCACTTCCTCTGCACCTCTCCACTGCTGCTCACAGGACATGTTGTCCAATACTGAGTTCCCTTCTCTACTTGCCAATACTCTGGGTCCTTTCCCCTGAGTAATTATGAGTATAATGAAGGAAAGGCTTTGAATCTTTGGTGTTTCCCGGGGTACTAAGTTCAGTATCTAGTAGGGGTTCAATGAAAGCTTCTCAAATAGGTGGCCAGAAGCTACGGGGCCTCCTCTTCTTCTCCCTTCCATTTCCTTCCTCCTTCCCCACCATCCCTCTTCCCCCTACACCCTTTCACACAAGTATCTACCCCTATGTTCCAGGGTTGCCTGAAACTATTTTTGTCCTCGACTCACAGCAATCCTCTGCCTCAGTTTCCCCAAGGCTGTGATGACAGACACTGAGACACCATGCCTAGATCCAGCTCCCATCTTAAAACAGACATTTTGAGGGTGATATAAATCCAGGAGTATATATGCAGCCAACACCATTCAGCAGAGTGCTCGAGAAATGTGCTCTTTCTGACTCAACTTTCTGATGTTGCCAAAGAGCTCTAGGCTATGAGGAAAGGCTGTCTCAGAACTGCTTCCAGTCTGGGTGTGATGGAAGACAAATCCTGTAACCTTTTCTGCCTTCCTAGACATACAAGAGGTCACCACTTAAAGAGTGCCATATGGCATAAACATGAAATGGGACAGAAGTTTTAAATAGAGGCTGAATGAATGCAGTTCCTTATTCCAGTGGGGTGGTGAAGGATTCCATCAACAGCCCTATTGACAGTGCACTCTTCTTTAGCTCCTGGGAGACATTGTTTAAAGTAACAGGTTAGCAAATAGCATCATAAGTTTCAGGGCAACATGGTGAAACTCCTCTCTCTCTCTCTCTCTCTCTCTCTCTCTCTCTCTCTCTCTCTCTCTCTCTCACACACACACACACACACACACACACA
>NW_026070787.1:0-3238 GCF_014885135.2 Alexandromys fortis
TATTTTCACTGTGTCACAGCATGGCCCAGTGCCTCCGTTCCTCATCTTTTCCTAGTTAACATGTTTGTTATTTATCTGATTGCCTTATGTTTTGGTCATCAGTTAAACATAGAAAGGAGAGTACAACACTCAGTAACAACTGGGCTGCTTTGTTCTTGTTCCCTGACCTTAAGCAGTTCCACATTCAACTCTGTGACTTTCTAAAACTTTAGACTCTCTTCTTGGGTTTTTCACCTCAAAGTTATTTAACAAAAAAAGTTAGTCTAATTTTGTTATTTTCAAATCTTTGTTTCAGCTGTGATGCACTCTGAGACCTGTGCACATCTCCCAACATTAAGGTTAAAAGAATTTAAGCTACCTGGGCTATTGGGACTCAAATGTTCGTCATTAACTTGAGTTACAATTCATGCAGCTTCTTAGGTGAGACTCACAGACTCTGGATGTGATACAAATCCTTGTATTTATTTTTATTCATCAAAGCTCTGTATAAACTATCATTATTATTATAAAATCTGACAGTGCAGCTTAGGGAGGGGTCATGTAAAGGCACGGTAGAAGCAGAAGACATTCCAGGGTCTGTAAACCTGTGTCCCTGCCTAAACGAGATTGGCCCATCAGAGGATTCTCTTCTGCTAAGCTAATACCTGGAACTTCAATTGTAACTTGCTGCTCCTCTGGCATGTCCAACAGCACTCAACTATTTTGAATTTTTATTAGTGAATAGATAATGACACTGTTATTAATAAAATGATTTCCAGTTATCATGAGTGAGATCTCAATGGGATGGAAGCAAAAAATTCCTCCCAATGTTTGAAGAAAAATGAGGAAATATAGTTTATTCTTTTCAAAATTAGCTTGTATTTGGGTCTCAAGTCCTGTTTGCTGAGGTGGTGAAAAACTTCTTTATTGTTACTAATGCTTTCTTACATCTGGGTTTCATAACAATATAAAGTTTGGGGTTAGTTAATGGGGGGTTAGTTAATGGGGAACTTATAAAGCAAATGAGAGGTGTCTTTTTCATTCTTGGTGGTATTTAGTGGCATCTTGTTCTACATTGAACCTGATGCCTCCATGCTAAGGCTGGTCCTTAGCCATTGTTAGGGCTCTGATGCTTGGCTGACATCAGCAGGCATCCTTAAAATGATGCTGAGGTGGAGCCGTGCCAATTTGTATTGGTTCTACAATTTAGTGCTTAATTATCAGCGGCAGATTTGATGCCAACATTAGTTGCCTAAATATAAAAAAGGTGCAAGTCTCAACTATTCACTTGATGTGGGAGTCCTCCTGTGTGCTGTGATCACCATTAATGAATAAAGAAACTGCTTTGAGCCTATAGCGGAGCAAGGTGGAACAGAGCAGAGCTAGGTGGGGAGGACTGGACTGAATGCTGGGAGAAAGAAGGCCAGAGTCAGAGAGAAGCCATGGAGCTGCCAGAGAGAGACACTGGGAACTTTACTGGTAAGCTACAGCCATGTTGAGATATACAGATTAATAGAAATGGGTTAAATTAATATAAGAGCTAGCTAATAAGAACCTAGAGCTAATAGGCCAAGCAGTGTTTTATTTAATACAGTTTCTATGTGATTATTTTGGGTCTAAGCTAGCCTGGTGGCTGGGAACCAGCAAGCGACCTCTCTCCAACTATTCACTGGAACGTTTGACCATCTCAAAGTCATCCTTTCTCACAGGTTAACAGTCCATTTTCTTCTGAGCTCTTAGAATTAGATTATATCCTCTTACTCTGTTAGTCCCAGAGTATATTCTCAGGTTATGTTACAGTTTTCACATCAAGCCAATGTAATTTTCCATAGACAGAGGCTCTTTGGACCAATTTTACCTGTCAAGAACAGGGACTAGTTTAGATAAAATTTATTTTGTTTCCATAGAAAATTTTAAGACAGGAAATGACTAAGTTGAGATTGTAAAGGAACTGTTAAAAATGTCTTCCTTAGAGAGTTCCAAACCAGTTAAGTTGGGAATGCATTTTCCCTGGAAGACAACTAAATTCTTATTTTATTGTATCATTTAGATTTCATTGTGAGTTTTACATTGCAACGCAAGTATTAGTGGTGGATGAGTAGTTGTGGGCCTTCAGCACAGGATGAATTCTTCCTAACACCTACTGGGTTATGTACTGTGATATCCATAAAAGATCGTTGACTGATCCCATCGATACTCCAGATAGTGCAAAGACACCTGGCTTCCTCAAACAGTAATGAGATCACTGGGAACAGATCCTCATTAAGTACATCAATGCAGAACTCTACTTTGCTACTTTGCAGAAAAGAAAACACACCAGTGTAGTCTGTCAGCTCACTCCCACACATGGCTTGGTTATGAGAAATTAATGGATAATCAAAGAAAACCAGAAGATTTCCCCTTTTCTTTGAATAGATTCAGAACTAAGAATTTCTTTCTGTAGCTATTTCTTAATAGCCAGGTGGCTGCCGCTGAGCTGCAATCCTTTAGAGCTTTGATTGTAGCAGTGATGCAAAAGCAGGCTTCCTGCAGGCCTTCCCACTGCAGCGAAGAGTCAGATATGGGCCAAGTGGCTTTTAGAGTTCTGCTTGCACTCATTACAGCATGAGAAAAATTAATCTCTTCAGTTTCTGTAACAGTATAAGTGAGTCAAGACTTGTCTTTGTAAATGGCATTTTATGGCACCACGATGGATATATGGTTGGTTACTAGTATGATTTGTGGAGACTATTAATGAAGCAATAGACCTAATTGACTTCTTCTGTTAGCTTTATGACATCATAAGGAGCCCTGGGCTAGTGATGACAATTCTTTAGAAGTTTTCCAATTAGATGTTCATGATTGTGTGCCTTCTCCACCAAGGTAACACTTAATTGATGGGGAAGATCTGTTAACCAATCACACCCAGTTAAGGCATGGCTACCTGGAGCCCAGGAAGAAAAACTGGGAGGGACCAGGTGCACGCACGCGTGCTCTCTCTCTGGGCGATTCCCACAGGACACAGAGGAAGTCAGACTTCTCCTTCTTGTGGCGTGAGTTTCCCCTTATAACTATTAAAAATATAATTCTTATCTTTAACCTGGCCTGGTTATTTCCCGTATCGAGCTAATTCCTGACAATTAATGACTCTGAAGATGCTAGCAACAATGAACTCCCTCTCCCTATATCTGTGCCAGCATTTTCTGTCGGTTGTTTTCCTGATATTAACCATTCTGATTGGGGTTTGATGAAATTTTAAGTTAATTTAAATTTATGCTTT
>NW_026070788.1:0-3178 GCF_014885135.2 Alexandromys fortis
AATCCTAAAGAATCAGGTTTAGACAAAGACATTGACTGAAATGTTATTTGTTGTAACTGTTTAATGTCTTGCATTTAAAAAGATAAATCATATAAATCATAATCTTCATTTATAGCTCATCATAGGGACATGATAGCTAGCAAATGATTGAGGCACTATCAAGTGGCTGTTAAAATACTAAAGAAAAATAAAATTTCAGTAATATCTTATTTTGTGTATTGAAAAGGAATTAAAATATGCAATGATTTTGACCAAAAAGTCCACTTTTTGTTATTTCAGATAGCATTTGATTTCAGATGTTCCCCAGAATAAAATAGAACAATGCACACAAATTTTGCTTGATTACAGTCTTCTGTGGATCACAAAAACAAAGGTAGCATATTTGCTAGTTAAGATGACTTGTTCTACAATCATGGAAGATAACCTCTCATTTTTGAAGTCGTTTTTTTTATTGTCTTCATGAACATACCCAAAGGATCAAAGTCATAAGGAAAATAATATTAAAATGAAGATGGGGGCTTTTGAAGACACAGCCACTTCACTGGTGTGCATACATGAAAATTGGACAGGTCCCCTGGCATTTAATTGTATTATATATTGACAAGAACCTAAAGCTTCAAGGCATTTCCCACAAAGGAATATTTTGCCCATCAGAAAAATACCTGTCAAGATACAAATATAGTGTCCTTGATTTCAGCACATATAACTCTCTGCATACATGGTATCAGAAATATGGAGGGTTACATGATATGGACACTTTTTAAAATGATGGTAATAAGTTGGAACTAAGCTCTCAGTGTAGAAACTGAGTTGAACACCTAGCATCTACTATCTCATTTCCATAAATCAAGTTGAAACTTCCTAAAACAAAGCTCTGATCATAGACATTATATGGGAATTATTCCCTCATAGCTTTACTGTAATGCTTTGAAATGGAGGAGAACAGGCTCAATTTATAATGACTATAAGCAACTGCTGTCTTTCTCCACGTTTTGAATGTCATCAACTGACATTTATGACACACATAAAAACATTTTGATCCAAAAGTGTGCAAATATATACGTTCACAATAGAAAGAAATGTAGTAATTTCTTGGAAGAATTTTAAAATATTTCTTTGCTTTTCAGGAATAAATAGATTTGATTTTAATTCATTCTAGGGAAAACATAGATAACATTTAGAAAAGTAATGACCAAATAATTTTTTACATATTGCCTCACAATATATTCTCACAAATGGAAACTTTGAAATTTGATAGATAAAAAATATTAAAGTGGTATGGCATAGTGGTACATGCTTAGGATGCTTTGTGGAGATAAGAGATAAGAGGGCTAGGAGAATTCAAGGACATAGGAGAGTCTCCTCTCAAGTAAAATGAAGGGGTAGTGTGGAGAATGATGGGTGGATATTATCAATATTCATTTTATACATGCAAGGAATCTCAAAGACTAAATTTTCAAATCTATTTTTAAATTGCTGGTGATATAGCTTATCTTGGGAGTGCTTATTTAGCTGGCAAAAGGCTTATGTTCACTGTCCAGCACTGAAAAAATAATAAGTAAATAAATAACTATTTTCAAATTCTAAGGGACACTGTACATGATACAGTAGGTGAAATTCCAGTGAATTTATACCTAATGCTGTTTCAGACATATTTTCCAATACTATTTCAGGCTAATTTGCATATACAAACAACAGCTTGACCCATCCAAAAGTCCTGAAGAATTTCCTCTTTCTCACTGCAAATCTGCACCTCAAAATTTTCAATCATCTCAGAATAGCTCAAAGTTCAGTACAATAAACAGCATCACAAAACTCTACTGGTAGAATTAAAAATTTCCACACACAACTTTTCCTTTATCTTTCTCATCTTCTCTCTTGTATTTTAAACACACACACACACACACACACACACACACACACACAACCTAAATGCATACTCAACATTTTCTAATGAATAGCACTTTTTATATAATAAAAATTGATCATTATATCCAGTAAAGCTAATAGTGATATTTTATCTATTTTATAGCCTATATTCAAAAGTCTTAACATTCAAATATGAACTGTGATAACTGATTAAAGCTAGTCTGCTTCATATGAGATATTTTTATAGTCGTGGCACTGATATGTTTTAAGTTGAGTAACCACTGGTCAAGTGGTATATCAATGAGAAAAAATACAAGCCAACTTGTATTAATAAGTTTATGCAGTGACTCTAGAAAGTAGTTTGAGGTAAAAACTTTTTTTGATACTCTAAAGTGTAAGGGTACTGCCTTTCAGCTTAAGGTATTGATTTCGTTTATTATTGAGAACATTATTTCATTGGTTTATGCAAGACTGAGATAAAGATCACTTATAGCCCAGAAAAGATGAGTATCACTTCAATCCTCAACATAGAATTTTGAACTAGTGTTTAGACTTGAGCAGAGGAGAAATAGATTCATCTATAGGTGGTTGTCTCTTTAGTAAATTTTTCTACTAGTAACAAGAAAGCATAATGTTTAACAAGGTAGTAGAAAAGGATATATTTGAATGTTTATAAAATCTAACTCTCTAGGAGATTCTCACAGTTGCTCAGCATGTTATTGAGATAACAGAGCTAAGATTTGCTGCTGGACTTGGAATTTGAATAATGAACCCTTAAATATGATAAGCCATTAAATAGAAATAATGTTTATCATGAAAATAAGTGAATATTGGAGGTAAGAAATGTGAAAGAGAGTATGAAACAATCATTTTGCAAGGTCATTTCAATAAATTTATACAGTTTGTAGTTTTGGGTAACACTTTAAGAGTTATATTTGGGAACGGGATACTTACGGCATTTTATTACAAACAAGATAAAAGAAATAGTCCGTTAGTAACACCAGCATTAAAACTTCATATTACTTTGGATTACATTGTAGATAAAGCAAGAATGTATCTTTCATTTTCTAGGGTTAAATTATTTCTGTAAAAAATGTTGTTCAAGTTTTGTAGAGCAAGTAACAAAGACTGATTTATGAATGTACAGGGAACTAGGTACCTGGATTGATTACGATTTTCTGTCCTCTTTACATTCAAAACAGTATAGGTGTTCCACATTATTATTAGTATCCACTTTCCATTATTTTTTTTCCATAATAATTCTTAGTAACTCCTTTTTATTTCTAATTGTTACAGTGGTAGTGTGTGC
>NW_026070789.1:0-3376 GCF_014885135.2 Alexandromys fortis
AAAAAAAAAGGGAGGGAGGGAGAGAAGGGAAGGAGGAGGAAGAAGAGGAGGAAGAAAAGGCTGGAAGGGTTACTTGTAATCCCAGTTCCTGGGGCTCACTGGTCAACCAGCCTCACCTACTTGATGAGTTCCAGGCCAGTGCAAAGGCCATCTCAAACAAATAAGGTGGCAGCCACCTGTGTCCAGAGCTGTCAAAGGCATCTTTTACCAAAGGGAGCGGTCACCCAGAGTGATGCTCTGATAACTGGAGTCCAAGCTGGGTACGGATTCTATGAGACAGTTGGGCACAATCCTGTCTGAGACTCTTCCTCTGGATAAAGGGACAGTCATGCCCATCTCAGTGACAGGCAGTGGGCAATGAGCATACACAGCGTTTGTACAGTCTGAGCCATCCTATGCAAACAGGATGTGTCTCTAGTGCCAACCCTTTACCCTCCCCCTTTGGTAACACAACCCTTCCCTTTTACCAGAAATTTGCATATTGGACTCACCTTGAACCTCCGCTGTGGCGAACACTAAACAATGGGTCAAACGGCAGAGCTGAGAGGCCTTCTTCAGTAGAAGCCCGGGCTATTTGCTCCTTCGAAGGAAGACTGGGGAATAGCCACCCTAACTCTTGGGAATTTTGTGCACATTGTGCTCAGTTTTAGAAAGTGTTTTGACCAGAGCTGGCATGTGGCAAAGGGTCAGCAAATAAGGCTCATTGTTTTGGCCTGCTGGAAGTCACTATGGAAGGCATTATGTTCCTTGGGAGAGAAGGACACAGGGTAAACTAGTGTGCATCCTTATAGCAGAGGCATGAGGACGTCACAGAGACCAGCCACTAAGAAAGAATGAAAACCAGTGGATGCATCTCAGTGAATGAAACCTTTAAGGACCTCACAGGTATCTGTCCTCCAACCACATTTCCTGTAAGTCCTTTATCCGAGACTTCTCCAGCAGAGGGTATGACAGAGTCCTGTCCTACCTCCCTGGCCCTCACTCCCATTCTCTATGACGCTTGTCAAACATACTTGTCAGGGCATCCCACAGTCTAGTCCTGTGTGGTGTGCTGCCCCTCCCCCAGATCAGGATCTCCTCCAGAGAAAGGGTTAATCCCGGGACCCCCCAGGAAAGTGTAAGGCTCAGCACACGGAAGCACTGGCTCACACCTTGAGTGAAGATGTCTGGAGGCCAAGGCTGATAGCACAGCTTGATCAAGAACAGCCTCCCTGGGCCAGGAAGGCAGACGTACACTGGGGAGTCCTAGGAAGCTGGAGAGGGTGAGGGGAGGATGGCCACAGTTTCTGCTGATCCCTGGTGTTCAAGTCCACTAATGGAGAAAGGACTGTGGGAAAAACATGCAGACCTGGGAACTGCAGAGGGGCCTTGGGGTGGGTGCAGCAGGGCCAGAAGGTGTCCCAGGTGACTTGACCTTTCTCTCTCTCTCTCTCTCTCTCTCTCTCTCTCTCTCTCTCTCTCTCTGTCTCTCCCTCCCTCCCTTCCCCCTTCCTTCCTTCCTTCCTTCCTTCCTTCCTTCCTTCCTTCCTTCCTTCTCTTTTGATTTTTTTGAAACAGGGTTTCACTGTGCAGCTCTGGCTGTCCTGGAACTCACTTTGTAAACCAGGCTGACCTTGAATTCACAGAGCTCCACGTCCCTCTGCCTCCCTTGGGCTGGGATTAAAGGGGCACGCCACCAGTGCCTGGTCCAGGTGGCTTTTCTTAATCCCCACAAGAAAAAAGTACGTAGGGTAAGATACTTATTTTTAATTATATGTGTGTGCTTATGTGTATACATGTGCACGTGTGTACAGGGACTCTCGGAGGCCAGGTGAGGGCGTGGGTGCCAGGTAACTGGATTCGGGTCTCTGCGCGAGAGGTACATGCTTTTGTCTCCTTAGTCGCGGCTCCAGTCTAGGAGGTGGGTTATTTTATCAAAGCACTTCCTAATCTGCGCGCGCGTGTGTGTGTGTGTGTGTGGGCGTGGGTGCCAGGTAACTGGATTCGGGTCTCTGCGCGAGAGGTACATGCTTTTGTCTCCTTAGTCGCGGCTCCAGTCTAGGAGGTGGGTTATTTTATCAAAGCACTTCCTAATCTGCGCGCGCGTGTGTGTGTGTGTGTGTGTGTGTGTGTGTGTGTGTGTGCGCGCGCACGCGCGTGTGCATGTACAAAAGCATATGTGTGCACAAGGTCATCTTCAGGTGTCAGTCCTCTTGTTCTGTCTACCTTCTTTCTTTTTTTGAGACAGGGTCTCGCTCTTGCTAGTCTGAACTCTCAGCTAGGCTAGACCGGCTGGCCCCGGCCCCCAGGACTCCTCCCACCTCTGCCTCCCCAGTACTGGGATCACAGATGTGAGCCACCATGCTCAGCGTTTTTTTTCCCCAATATGGGCTCTAGGAATGAAGCTCAGGTCCTGTGCTTGTGACTGAGCCATCTCCGTGACTCATCCATTTGTTACAAGACATAGAGATAAATTTGTGCATATGTATCTGTATGCGTGTGTTCATGTATGTGTGTGTGCACGTGTGTGCAGGTGAATATCTATGTGCAGGTGTGTGCAGAGGCAGGAAGACAATTTTGGCTGTCATTCTGCAAGTGCCATCGCCTTTTTTTTTTTTTTTTTCCTGAGACAGACACGCTTACTGGCCTGGAACTGACTAAGTAGGCTAGGCTGGCCGGCCAGTGAGCCCCGGCCATGCACCTGTCCATGCTTCCTTGGGGCTGAGGTTGCAGACTGTGCCACCACTCCCAGGAAAGACATTACTGCTTAGCCACCTCCCGGGGGCATTCACGACAGTTTGCGATCTTCACCCTTCAGCTTCAGTTCTGGGGACAATACCTAGCACAACATGACAAAAGTATAAATCTTGTGCCAGACTGAGGGGACACATGTGTCGTCTCTGTGATTAGGTGTGTCTGTATGTTCATGTGCACGTGAACACATTGTGCGGAGGGCAGAGGAAGGCACTGGGTGTCCTTCTCCTGTAGAGACAGTCTCTCCATGCATCTGGAGCTGGACATGTTTGGCTAGGCTGGTGACCAGTGAGAGAGTGCCCTGTGCTGATGGGGTTGCAGGCATGACATGCCCAAGGCCCAGCTGTTTTTGTGGGTGCTTCATCAGGTGCTCTTCCCTGAGCCACTTCCATCACCCCAAGGCATCTTTCACCTGCCAGCAAGAGAAACTGAGAACGCAGAGAAGTCACGCTGACCGGAAGTTACGAGTACCCGTGGTGGATCTGCCATCTCTTCTAGGCTTACCTTATTACTAGCTATTTTTAATCGAGAAACAAAGAAACTTTAAGGGGAATTGAATAAAACTAGAATGACTATTCCTAGTCCTGGGGGTGGGGCTTGTATCTGTCAGTTTTAAATTTTATCTTTTTTTTTTTTTTTTTTT
>NW_026070790.1:0-3231 GCF_014885135.2 Alexandromys fortis
TCTGTGTCTGCACACAGAGCAGTACACAGCAGCGCTGAACTGAGACCCAAAAGCCCGGGAGCAGGGAGGCGATGAGGTCGGAGGTAGCACAGAGAAGAGCATCAACCACACATGGCCTATCCCAGAAGCCTCATCCCAAGGCTCTAAGAGGGAGTGGCGCTTCCGGCTGCTCCCATAGGCCTCCTTGCCAGGAGGCGGGAAACCTGTGTCACAGCTGTCCTTCAGAGCAGGGAGAGCCAATCAGCGCAGTGGCCGTGCTGGGGCCTCTGCTCTGGCTGCTCCGCTGATGGGAGGTCTTCCTCCATGTCCTTCTCTAGAGCGCTCCACACTCTGGGTCTTCACTACTTTACTTCACTGTAACCGCGGTACAGAGGTGGATGCACAGAGCGCAATCCTGGGAATTCCCACTTCCCGGGAAACTGAGGTAACTTGCCGTGCAAGCCCCACCCTTCCACAGCCATGGCATCAGGACGCTCATGCCACTGGGAACTCAAACAGCGTGGAGGGAGTACGAGGCCGGCAGAACAGACCCAGACTGCACCATACTGCAAAGCGAAGTCAGAAGCCTGGGGGCCTCTGGGCCCTTGGCACCATTCCCTCCCTCCCAGGACTCCTGTCCAACCGGCACAGGATAGGTCACAGGTGCAAAGGGTCTTCCTGGCGCCTAGCGACACAACAGACGTGCATGACCGAGAAAGCCCAGGTGCCTCCTGCCGCGGGCTCCGAACCGCAGCCGTTTTTCTTCCATTAGCCCATACACTAGCCTGTAGCTCCAAGCCCAGGGGTCTACCCAGGCCCCACCTTCACCTATTCTGCAGTCCCTATCCGCCTTCTGGCAGGTCCTACCTTTTCCCCCTCAGGTCCCTTCCATCTCTCCTGGGAGGTCCTTCCTTCCTTCCATCCACAGGCCCCGCCCTTCCAATAAGGCCCCACCCCATAAGCCCCGCCCACCACCATAAGGACCCGCCCACAGGCCACGCCCTCTCCCAGCCGGGAAGCCCTCTTTCCCTGAAACTCACCTAGGCCATAGCAAGCTTAAGGACTAAAAGACTCCCAGGGCATTCCACATTCTGAGCCCTCATTGTGCAGAGAACCCATCTGGTTCCAAACCTTGGACAAAGGCTGTGCCAGAGGTGGGGCAATGTAGGGAAGGTGGTAATTGAGGGACCCAGAGAATGGATGACTGGGATCATTGAAGGAGTACGCCTAGACCCCAGGAGGTGAAGGGACCATGGAGTCCCAAGGTCAAGGTCACCCCAGCTGGAACACTAGAGGCAGGCGTGCCACCATCTTTCCCCAGAGAGAAGGGACCAGGCTTTTGGGGGCCTCTGCACTCCCCACTGAGGATGATACTGATTTCTTGACACCCAGTGAAAGGCGGCACAGGCCTCCCTTGACCAGGAAGAGGGCTGTGGCAGACTTCAGGGTGAGATGGCCAGATATAATCTCCAGGGAACAGGAGGCACAGAGAGAGGACCTGCCCCAATCTGGGATGCAGTCCCTTGACAAGAAGGCCCATGACGTAAGCTCCTGTTCCTCAGGAGTCAGCATCAGCCTCAGACAGCAGTATAGCAACCACAGTGATTTCCAGGATTCCCAAGGATCCACCGCCTGCTTCCTGGAACCCCTTTCAGAGTCTCCACATCTGACCATTCTCAACAACTATCTGAAGCCAGAGTCGATGACCCGGCTGGAGAAGAGGGTGAGGAGGAAGACCCTGGTGGCCATGAACCAGCTGGAGCAGGATATGGAAGCTGCCAAGTTCCGGAGGGCAGTGCTGCTGAGGGACACGAGGGAACTGCAGGATGAGAGGACGTTCGAGGAAGCGGAAAACAAGCCCTTCTTGGAGTACCTGAAGAAGAGAAACCAGAGAACCCAGGAGAAGTATGACTTCCTGTGGAAAGATTACATCCAGCAGTGTCAGGAGATCGAGGTCAGGAGGCGAGAGCTGGTCTGCACCTTCACCTCCCGCACTGTAGACCTCCAGAAGCAGCTGATGCAGGGCAAGAGGCTGGAGGCCGGCTTGAGGAAGAAGCTTAAGGCCCTGAAGCCCATTGCACAGATAAAGGAGAGCCAGGACAGGGAGAAAGAGGCCTTAGAGCAGGAGAAAGCCAACATAGCAGCTGGCATGCCCTTCATGGACAGAAAGGCACACTTACAGTTCCTGAAGGAAAGGGCCGCTCTAAAGAAGCAGGTGGAGGAGCTGAACCTGCTGGAGTCAGGAGAGAACACCACCAGAGAGCTGAGGAAGAAGGCCAAGGCCTTGGAGGCTATGGCCAAAAAGGCTCACAAGGACTTCTGCCAGGGTGTCATTGCTGAGAACAGGGAACTGCAAACACAGCTCCGGCAGCTGGATAAGGAATTCTGTGAGCTGGAAGCCAGGAGGGAGAAGCTGGAGCAGCGAAAGCAGCGGTGGAAGGAGCAGCAGTGGTACCTGGAGGCCCTGGCCCGGGGGAGGGAGCGCCTGCAGCAGCAGGAGTACCGACCCCCCAAACCACAGGCTCCACACCCAACCCAGGGCCATCTACTGGGTGCCAGGCCAGGAACCAATCCTAAGTAATGGCTGCCGTGTCCCAGGAAGCAGACTGGAGCTGATGTTGAGGGTAGCACACAAGGAATGAAGATGCTATCAGGCTAATACAGAGGACAGAAGCAGCAAGGGGGATGGAGGACTGAGCTTCTCAGAGGGGCAGGGGGTCCTGGCCTGGCCTGTCTCTCAGGCTTGGCCCCCTCACTGAAACCCGAAGGGCTGTCCTAACCAAAAGCTTCCCCACATTCGGGAAGCTTGGTTCTTTAGCCCCCCCCATACCTTCCACGCACGACAAGTTCCCTGTTGTAGTATAGACTTGGGTGCTCACTGCCTGCTCTAGTGTGGACGTCATGACGACAGGGTGCATTTGTAATCGGCTCCTTCCCCAGACACCCCATTTCACAAGAGTAGGTTGGTTCCTCAGGGGGGTGGGTGCAGGGTGTTATCCGGGGAATTGGGTTCTTTGTATCTGTGTGTCGCCGAGGCTGAAGCGGTCTGCAGAGCTGTGGGTCGTGATGTGGCATGCAGTCCCAGGTTTGGGCCTGTGATCCAGTGTGACAAATACAGCCAGCTCCCTGAGTCCCGGGCACTGCTTCAGGCAAAAAGCCTCAGTATTTCAGTGCAGAATTTTAACTTTTACTGAAACTCATTTAAAGTGCTGAAAATGAATTGCTGAGTGTACCTTTGGGTTACAGATTTAA
>NW_026070791.1:0-3184 GCF_014885135.2 Alexandromys fortis
GGAGACACAGGACAGGGACAATCATGGCCCAGAGTCACAAGTGTCTATATAAAACGATCTTTAAAACAGGTTTTGTACTTTATGGCCCCAACTAGATAAAGAAGGATGGAATATGTGCTACCTTAAAATACACCATTTGGGCATAAATATTTTGTGCTAAAGGCAATTTGAACAGTAGCAAATGCAAGAAGAGCCATCTTTGAGTCTCCTAAACCCAAAGCAGGACTTAAAAACTCCCATATAAAATACGCTATCTCCAAGTACTATCACCAGAGGTGAGGAGTTAAGGAAGACAGAAATTTGCACAAACGAGCCTTGTTTAGAGCTAATCCTTACATTCTCTTAGGGTTTTTTTCTTTTTTTACACTTAGTTATCTTCAGAACCATTACCCTTCATTCAATAAAAGCACTTAGACCTAACCATTTTCAGGATCCTCATTTTTCTGTAAGGGCTTCCATGTACACACAAACTTGTTAAATAAAATTCTATTAATCTGTCTTATACCAATTTCTCAGGCTTCTGGCACTCGCAAGGGCAGACCCACACGCCCCTGAGCCAGCAGAAACCACGCCTCACGTTGCCCGCCCCTCCCCAAATCACAGAAAGCCCCGCCCCATGGTCCTGCTGCCCCGCCCCCAAGGCGCGTTAGCGTGTCTCCGCCCAGTGGCCGGCAGCCCCGCCCCCGCACCTGTCCCGCTTTCCCAGGCGCGCGTCCGGACACTCCGGAGGTCCCGCCCTCAGGCGCGCGCCCGCCCTCGCGCCACGTGCTCTTTCTGGAGGGCGGCGCGGTGGGCCGAGCCGAGGAGATGTTCCCGCTGCCTCTTCCGGCTGCCGCGCGAGTCGCGCTCCGCCGCCTGGGAGTGAGACGTCTCTGGGATCGGGGTCTGTCCACCGCAGACATGACGAAGGTGAGTGGGGTCGGCTCGCCCGGGAGGCCGCGCGTGCTGCCTTGGCTCCGGGCGGCGGGGTGGCCAGGCTGGTCCAGGCCGCGGTGTGTAGGACGGACGCATCAAGTTGCACAATTGAGCGGAACAAAAAAAGTTCCCTGAGTTTGCAGGGCGCCAGCCAGAGCCCGGGCTGCGGCGAGGACGATCGGTGCTGCTTGCGGAGGGCGCGCCCCTCTCCTCCTTCCTGGACAGTGCTGGGTTCTGAACTCCGATCAGAACCACTCGCTCCACCTAGCAGTCTTTACAGACTCGTCCATACAACTGAGCTCCTAAAAATTACCCGCGCCTACTTCGTCGAATCTTTGAGCCCTCGCCGAGACCCTAGAAAGGACAGCGGCAGGATTGTCCCAAAGTCAGCTAAGGTCCCTGAGTCACAGGGTCGGGGACGGGACCCCTCCCCCTGCTGAAGTGAAATGTCAGGAAAGGCCCCAGGGGAGTAAGCTGTTGGATTGGGTTTCTGGAGAAAAGCAGTTTCTAGGGAAAAGGACTTTGTCCAGAGAGGTCATCTTGCAATTGAAAGAGCATCTTCGCCATCTAGTTGTGCTGTGAGAAATTATGAAGGCGACTTTTACACGTGAAGGAAGGGTCTGGAAGGATGCTGGCTCGTCGGAATGAGTCTTGCTTTGAAGACCTGGTGAGGGAAGAATGTTCCAGGTGGGCACAGGTCCCCTTCAGGTATCACAGATAGTGGGGCGGGGAGGGGGTGTTAGACACCCGTCAGTACAGTTTCCAACCCTGTGATCGGTCTGTAACAGTCAACAGTCGCAGCTTGGTCTCGTGAAACCCTGGGAACAAACAATTTGGGGACAACTAGAACCTCGTAGTTACTGTGCCAAGGAAGCCAGATTTCTTGGGCAGAAAGATGAGGCACTGTGTGGCCCGAGTACTGGGGATTTTGGAAAGGGCTAAGGCCCGAAAGAGAAGGCATGCGCATTGTTGAAGTTTTACCACCCAGGCGCTAGTGTGTCAGAAACTAGGTTTCAGGGTTTTGGTTTTTTGTTGGTTTTTTTGTGTTTTTGTTTTTGTTTTTGTTTTCTGAGACGGGTTTCTGTTTAATCCTGGAACTTGCCCTGTAAACCAGCCTGGCCTTGAACTCAGAAGTTCACCTGGACTCTGCCTCCCAGTGCTGGGATTAAAGGCTGTGCCACCACCACCCAGCATGGGAAACAGTATTTTAAAAGTCTGGAATTGCCATGTGCAAGCAAACGATGAATAGTGACTTTACATCCTCTTTCAGATGTCTGGGGCCTGACAGTTGAGGCCCCACCACTCAGTGCTTGAGAAGGCCCTGCAGAGTTGCACATTTCCCCCCACATGATTGACAGGCTATTTCCTAGACAGTGGGAGCATTCTTAACCTGAAATCTGAAGTGCTCAAAATCTCAGGTTTTGAGTCAGGTGGTGGTGGCGCACGCCTTTAATCCCAGCACTCAGGAGGCAGAGGCTAGGCGAATCTCTGAGTTCGAGACCAACCTGGTCTACAAGAGCTAGCTCCAGGACAGGCTCCAAAACCACAGAGAAACCCTGTCTCGGAAAAGGAAAAAAAAAAAAAAAACTCAGGTTTTTGGAGCATTCCCCTGACATTTCTGCAGGTACAAAGTCCTGCAGCAAACCCAATGACTGTCATAGTCAAAACACCAGGTCTTTAAAGGGATTGTAAATGTGAAACAAGTGACTTTCGTGTTTAGGGTGGGGCCCAATATTTCTCACACACCCCAGGTCCAGTCTGGCCCTGGCAGGGATTAATTTCAGCTGCTGAAGTAGGGGCTGCTGCTGTCTGCCTCTGCTCTTGCAAGGAGGACACATTTTTAATGGAATTGTTTGCCCCTTCTAGAGTTTGGGCAGTCTTAGTCTTCTGAGGAATGCACTCTGACTGTATTCGTCTTCCTTAATTTTCTCAGGGTCTTGTTTTAGGAATTTATTCCAAAGACAAAGAGGATGACATACCCCAGTTTACAAGTGCAGGAGAGAGTTTTAATAAGTTGGTGGCTGGAAAGCTGAGAGAAATGTTGAACATGTAAGTATTACTATATTTGGGGTTCCTTTTGTGTGTGTGTTTGTTGATTTGTGAAACAGGGTCTTACAAGGTAGCTGTGACTGTCCTAGTCATCAAACTCACAGAGATGCACCTGCCTCCTTCTCTGGTGTGTGTGTGTGTGTTTGTGCGCGCACGCGTGTGTGTGTGTGTAGTGTGTGTGTGTGTAGTGTGTGTGTGTAGTGTGCATGTGTGTGTGTGT
>NW_026070792.1:0-3164 GCF_014885135.2 Alexandromys fortis
GTGAAGCAGAGCTGGTAAACAACTTTGACACAGCTTTCAGTAACTCAAATCAGAAGGAAAGTAAAGATCTCTAGCAGGGAAGAGCAGCTGGAGGCCAGGACTCCAAATGGTCCCAACACACAGTCTCTAACAGTTATTCACGATGACAAAAGGCTGTCCTCCCTGTGAGTAAGCGTGTGTACCTGACAGGGACAGACATTTGATAGTTCAGTTTATGAAGCGGAATTTGCGATTCCTAAGAGTGATTCTACAGCCACCAATTCTTTCCCATACCCCTGATTTTCTGATTAGGGGAAGGAGTTCTGAGCAACAGCCATGGTGATGCCAATTCAGGGAGACACCTTGTCTCATTTGTAAGCCTTGAACTTACTGTCCTGTGTGTCCTGGTAGGTTTACTTTGATGTGTTCTGCAGATACCCAGAGAGGGGCCAGTTAGTGTCCGAGTGTCATGCAGCATTTGGGTTGAAGACATCCTAGATTCTGTACTAGACTGATGTGGTGATGCCCAGGAGAACAAGCTCTGTGAGCCCAGTTTTAAACACTTTGACTCTGTGAAATTTGACTCCAATTTGTCCTGCTAGATTCTGCTCACTTCACCTTTGAGAGTGGTTTCCTTGTCCCGGGTTTCTAGATCCCAGATCTAATCTACAACAGGGACATTGGTTTTGTGTCTATTAGGCTTGAACTTAATCCCAGTGGTGGTACTGTTTCTTGGGGCTTTCTGAGACTCATTTCTGATGTGTCAAGTGGTCCCCACGGTCAGTTATTAAATGAGATTTATGTTTACTTGTTTACACATGAGCATTGCTGTTGATTAACACATTAGAATTAGCATTGGAGCCATAACTCAGTTGGTAGAATGCCTGTCTCCTATGCATGGGGCTATGGGTTTGATGCACAGAATTGCCAAAGAGGAAGATATTAAAAGGAACACACCTTCTAGGTAACAATTAAGCATCTCAAGATTACGGAATGTAATAAAGAAGAATTTTATAACAACATTAAATTAGATATTTTTATGGTGACATATTTTGCTTGTTCAACATTTTATTGATTCCCAATAGAGAGAAGGTGAGGCTCTCCTTGATACTATAAAAAATGAGAACTCACAGGCTGAGAGAGGGCCCTGGTAGAGGGTGTCAGCTGGGGTGGTCAACACCTGTAGACTTTTTCTGGCCTCATCAACAAACTGGCTTGCTGCTACTCACAAAAGAGGATTTGATTGTTAGAGATAAATAGTAGTTAGAATGAGTGCAATTTAGATGTGCATGTTAATGAGATTTCTAAGTTTAACGCTTACAAAAAGCATTTCTTTTGAATTCTTATTGTAATAGCCATCATATTTGTGTCCCCTGAAAGTTCATTATCTTGTCGTTTATAACAGGGTTTTGGTTTTTTTGTGGGATATTTTTGCTGAATTCTAAGGTTTAGGTGGAACAGAATGACAGAGAAATAGTTTCGTGGCATTTTGTGAAATTACGAGCGGGCAGAGCCTGAGAAGTAGATAGGAAGGAAGTAAAGGCTTCCTTCCAGACCCAGACAAGTAGAATGTTACTAGTCTGGGCTCGGCTCAGGTTTATCTGGTCTTCATAGTGGACTTTCAGAACTAACCCTGGGCCATGAGTTGCCCTTTGGAAGGCATTTATCTCTGAAGCTGACACATCCAGGAATTCAGATCCTGTTGTGGGGTCACAGAGTACATGTATTGTGCCAGCACCTAATGAGGTATCTTAGTTAGGGTTTCAATTGCTGTAAAGAGACACTGTGATTGTGGCAGTTCTTATAAAGGAAAATATTTAAATGGGGCTGGCTTACAGTTCAGAGGTTTAGTCCATTATCATTATGGCGGGGAGCATGGAGGCACACAGGTAGACATGGTGCTGTAGAGGGAGCCAAGAGTTCTATGTCTGGATCCACAGGCAGCAGAAACTGGATCCACAGGCTCAGTGACACTGGGCCTGACTCTCAGCTTCTGAAACCTCGAAACGTACCCCAGTGATTCACTTCCTCCAATAAGGCCTCCTAATAGTGTTACTCCATCTGAGTCTGTGGGGCCATTTTCATTCAAACCACCATGGCTCAGCAGTTAAGAGCACTGCCTGCCCTTCCAAAGTTCCTGAGTTCAATTCCTAGCAATCACATGGTGGCTCACAGTCATTTGTAATGAGATCTGACGCCCTCTTGAGGAAGAGACCTGATCAGTCGTCCTCATCAGCTTACACCATGAAACCCAATATGGACAAGTTCAACAGAACCACCGTATACCGGCTGCCCATGCATGCTTCAGCATTGCCAGGGCATTGATTTCGTTCATTAATTTTACCACATGGTGTTTGCCTCATGCTCCTTTCCCAGAGATATTTCTAAGTTCTTGTTAATGGACATAGAAGTGATGCCATCAAACTGGGCAGGACAGAGTCCACTTTGGTGTGCCCTCTGGTTCTATAGAAGAGTGGCCACAGTTATTCCAATGGGTCTACCATAGCTCCTGTGGTGGGACCATGCAGCCTCCCGTCTGTATAGCAAAGAACCTTTTACCATGGCTGTGAGCCACTCAGAGTCTCACAAACCTGAGACAGAGGTTCCTAGTTCCAGGTGCCAGCAGTTTTCATACCGGTCCTGGCAATCATCTCTGGAGGCACAGACTTCTGGGATTCCGGTTTCCTTTACCTTCCCAGCCGCCTAGGAGTGGATGGCTACTGAGAGGAAGACTCTAAACGAGCGCCATGATCCTATCCCTTCTTTAACAAGCAGCTGAGTAGGCTCCGTGGCTGGTTGCCACCATAGGGAGACAGTGGACAGTGTTCACAGCAGGCCTAAGGAACGGCATATCCCAAACACAGAATTTGACCCTAGCAGAAAGGGAACATTGGGACCTATGGTGGGATGGTCACAAGTGTAGGCAGGAGCCTCTGGACATCAGGGATGCTGCAGGCTTCCTCTTTCTCCAGCTTGGTTCAGACATACTGTACTTGAAAACGAGAGTTTTAAAACATGCTGTTAGTACATGGAAAGCTGCCGCTTTCAAAGGTGGGAGGTGTGCTTTTCAAGGCAAGCCTAGACTGCTGCAGGAAGCCTCACTGATGCCTCAGCACTGCCTCCTCCTGGTCTTCTGAAGCAGCACCTCCTTTAGTATGTGTTCACATACAGATTCTGATGTGTGC
>NW_026070793.1:0-3179 GCF_014885135.2 Alexandromys fortis
TTTTTCTGTAGCTTTGGAGCCTGTCCTGGAGCTAGCTCTTGTAGACCAGGCTGGTCTCGAACTCACAGAGATCCACCTGCCTCTGCCTCCCGAGTGCTGGGAATAAAGGCGTGCGCCACCACCACCTGGCTATCACATCAGTTTTGACATTCAATGAATTTAAAGTATTTTCAGGCTTATCTTGGAAGCATCAGGTGAAGGAAATCACTGTAGTGTGTCTAGTTCATCACCATTGTGGCCTCTGAAAACAAGGCTCATTTGAGGCAGATGAAACTTCCCGTTTGCTTAGGACACGCTGGAGATATTCTGGCCAACAACAGTGAGGTTAATGATTCTCCACGCACTTTCTTTCTATCCGAATATGAACTGGCTTAGAACTCCCAGAAGCAATAGTGCTTAAATTGCAGAAGTTACAGGAAGAAGGCTTCCTCTCAGTATGCATCATGCCATCATAATAATCAACAAAAATTTCCTGTCAGGACAAAATATACTGCCTACTAAATTTATATTTTTTCTCATTCTTAACTTCAGTATATCATGCCATTGTTGTCTTTCTTTATAGGTCTCGAAAGAAAATCTCTTAGGTGATGTTTGTAGGAATAGGATGACTGTTAGGAAGGAAAGTTCCCTGAAATGTTTACTAATTAGTTATTGGTACTACTGTCATGGCATATGGACCACCAACTAATCATAGAAGACAAACCCAATCCCCTTAACATTCCAGTTTGTACTAAATGAGGTTATCACAATGGCTTCATTAAATATTTCCTCAAGTAAAGAGACTCTAATTGAAGTTTGGTTCCAGGGATGGAGAAGTTTTTAGACTATAGTCTCCTATCCTTGTAGAAGAGAAACTTGGGACCAAACCCAGTGATGGAAAGCTCAAAAGTCACTTAAGGTGTTTACTGGCCACTACTCTGCCAGCTTGACATCCTCTCCATTGTGGTCAATTTCAGCTATTGTCTTTTTGCTAGAAGCAAACAACTTTCAGAAGTCTGAGCATTAAAATGATTCTTCCAGGATCAGGAGACCCTGGCAAGACACACACACACACACACACACACACACACACACACACACACCCCCATATCCTCATGCATTTTCCTAAATGCAAAATCTGAGGCCACGATCTAGCTGCAGGTGGGTTGTAGAAGAGACATTCAAGGAGGCAACAGTAGAGGTTTAAGAAAATAAGCCAAATTTATGACACAGTTTTAAGGCTGCTATCCTGAAGGTCAAAAGCTCCCACCCAGTGGCTATCTTGAGAAACACACAGGACATTTATCACAATTAGTCGTTTAAGTAAGCAGGAGATACTGCCCTTCATTCTGTGCCCCTTTGTAAAGGTGCCACTGTGGCTTTATCCACTCAGTGTTTTCAAAGTGAACATTGGCAGAATAATGGGATCTGGAACATAACAGATATGACGTCAATGTCTTCTTTACCTACTGGTTCTTTTATCATTATTATACAAATTTTCAGAGACACATACTCATTTTTCTTCTTTCAGTGTTGTCTGCTTGGATTGTAGTAAATGTCTTGTCATGATGTGTATCTTATTTATTACTACATATTATTACATAATAGGTGTGTCTTATTACTACTTTAGTAGAATTTAATAAATGAGAAAATTATTTTGGACATTTTTTTCAAAGCACTTAAAAATCCAAGGGCAAATACAACAGGCCCCATTCTATTAGATTTGTGTAACAAAGCAGCATAGACTTAGTGACTTACAAAGAGCAAAAATTTATTTCTCACTGTACAGAGGCTGAGAAGGCCAAGGTTATGCTACCTGCAGATTTACAGTCTCTTTTTATAAGGGCACTAATTCTAGTCATGAAGGCTCTGCTTTTATGAGTTAATCACCTTCCAAAAATCACACCTCCTAAACCAAGCACATTAGGGTTTGGATGTCAATACAGAAATCTGGGGAGGAAACACATATTCAGTCCATTTTGTAGCATAACCTTGTTCCTGCCATAGAACGACTCAAGATTATGTCACAGTAGGTTCCAGACACATCAAGAAAAATGCCTGAGTAGCAATAACACTGTTTTTCAGAATTTGGCACCTGCATAAGTATGCTAAGAAAACAGGGAAAGAAGCCAGTTTTGTCAGAATGACAGTGGCTTATGTTTCATGAATATTAAGAATTACAGGATAGACACGATGGGAAGTTGAGAGGGCTTGCAATTACCAGGAGATAGGATTGTTGTTTTTGAAATGTATCCTCATTGCATGAGGCCTGGTATCCCGATAAAATTATACATATATCCATTTAATCCCTGAAGATTTCTTGCTCATATTTGAATGCATTGTTAGTAAAAGAGTAAGCCTTAGAATACTACCTTAAATAATTGAAAGAGTGACGGATTTGCACTTTTGTTTTTATGAGAAAATTGTTGAGAAAAGATACCCTCTAGGTAGAGCTTGTGGCTAAATGTTCTGAATTTCTTGATGTTGTTAATGGCAAGGTTCAACTTTTAAAATAAATCATTGGATATGCTACATACTATGTGGGAATACTTCCTAAGATGAAAACTTAGATTTGAAGTATTGGAACTACCAAGTTTTCCAATGGAATAATATGCATTTGTAAGTTTGGAGTTCTTTGTAGTTAACTAGAACACAGTGATCTTTCCTCCAAGAAGATGAATCTGGCAGGTTCACAGCACACAGTAAGGAAGATAACAAGTTTGCGGAATTATGATTTTTCTCTCTTTTTCACCCAAAATACAACTGGACATCACAAACACCTCGTGAGACACTCGCATCCCTTACTTGGGAGCGGTATGATATTTTCTCAGTAACTTCTAGTGCTTTGTACATACAGGTGGAAAAGAGAGAGAATAGGATCAATCAGCCATAAATGGGATGTTTCCATCAAATCACTCCCCTCAGGGCTCAGGAAACCCTATGGATAAGGAGGTAGAAGGAGTGACAGAGCTAGAGGGGATGGAGGATACCGAGAAAACAAGGCCCTTTATTTTAACATGATTGTGGTGGTTTGAGCAGGACTGGCCACCATAGAGTAATGTGTTGGAATGCTTGGCCCACAAAGAGTGGCACTGCTGGGAGGTGTGGCATTGTTAAAAGAGGTGTGGCTTTGTTGAAGGAGGTGTGGTGCTGGGGTGGGCTTTGAGGTTTCTTATGCTCAAACTTGGCCAATGTGTCAG
>NW_026070794.1:0-3255 GCF_014885135.2 Alexandromys fortis
AGAGAGAGAGAGAGAGAGAGAGAGAGAGAGAGAGAGAGAGAGAAAGTCAAAGAAGCTGGGCACAAGCCTGGATCACAGCACTAAGGAAACTAAAGCAAGAGGATTGTCACAGGTTCAAAGCCAGCCTGTGCTACAAAGCAAGTACCGGGCTAACCAGGGCTATGCAGCACTCTTAACAGTAACAACAACAAAGTCAGAGATAAGAAAGTGCACCAAGGGGGCTGGAGAGATGGCTCAGAGGTTGAGAGCATTGCCTGCTCTTCCAAAGGTCCTGACTTCAATTCCCAGCAACCACATGGTGGCTCACAACCATCTGTAATGAGATCTGGTGCCCTCTTCTGGCCTGCAGGCATACACACAGACAGAACATTGTATACATAACAAATAAATAAATATTTAAAAAAAGAAAAGAAAAGAAAGTGCACCAATGTACCTTCAGAAAATACAACACATAAGAAGCTGGCAACCATCTATAACTCCAGTTCCAAGATATCTGCAGGCCCGAGTCACGCGTGGGTCATATACACACATATAGAAAGAACACTCATACATATTAAGTAAATATATCCAAAAATATTTTTTTAGAGAATGCCTACATGTGAGATTGGGAGGGGTACCTGTAGAAACATCATTAGACACAAATGTGGGAGCAAGAATAAACCAACACAACAGAAGCAGCTTGCCTGCTATTGTTTTTCAAAAGCAGCCTTCATCAAATGAACGACTGTCTGATGGTCTAACGTGTACTTAACACTGTGATGCTCAAATGAATACTGATAGTGGCAATGAGTGAGGGATGACGTAGTCTGAAGAAAGGACAGAGAAACAAGTATCTAACCCACGCCAGAGCAGTCACAAAGGCAAAGCAGCATCAATTACTGCTGAGAAAGCTAAGCTTGACCATGAAAGGCCTGGCTTCCTGCAGCAAGGGAAGTAAGAGAATTCCCTTTACTAAATTCAAAGCGACAGTCTACCCGGAGAACCAAGCATGCTCCTAAGAAAAAATACATTCTTTTTACATCCCACCCCCGGAGCTGAGGACCAAGCCCAGGAGCGCTCTATCACTGAGCTAAATCCCCAACCTGAGAAAAAAAATACAATCTCTAACATAGCTAGGTCACGATGTAACATCTCACTCCACACATCACATATTCAACAAATATTTATAAAATGACTACCATCTACCAGATACTATGTCAAGCACTACAAACACAACACTGAATGAAGTAGCCACAAACCCACATGGAGCTTACTGTTTAAGGGTAAGGAGGGTATAAATATTTTATGAACACAAAATTATAAACACTGATAAATGCTATGCAAGGAGACCGATAATGGAGGGAGTTTTTAATATGATTTATGTAAGTATAGCAAGTAAGTGGCTGTCTTTCTCCAGCAACTTTCAGAACAGAATATTAATTTCAGAGTTAAAATATCTATAATTCACTTTAAATACCTTGGTGTTGATGTTGTGACATGAGCTAATTTAACCTTTGGGGAGAAAAGTTAACATTTTCACTATATTTTGAAAGAGCAGCTAGTTACCTTTGAAGCCCCAGTCAGTAGACCACATGGCAGAGCACCTATAAAAATCACTATCCTTCTCTGAGTTTTCAGTCAGTTACATTAACCAGCAGAAGGGATATTAGGAATAACTTCTCACAGTAAAGTAAGCAGAGTTCAAGCACAGATCCCACACACACCTCTGCCCATGCACAGCTGCTGACAGAGTAGGACTCCATGCTGCTTAGTATTTGACTCTGGGCCTGCTGCAACGAGGTAAGCTAACCCTTACATGAAATTAACTGAGTCGGCCTGGAGCAGATCTTTCATGCAAGTTACTTGTTGGAAGACCTAAAAGGCAAAAAGCCGAAGTTTCACTGAGCTTTCAAAAACAGGTTCCACAACTGTTTATGTCCTGTATGCTAGCACTGTGAGTTTATAAAAGAATGAGTACCTTCACCAGTGAATACTAACTGCCAGAAAGCTCCCTGACAATTATAAACTCTCCTTCTAGTTTGGAAAAGGATCTCTTCATTTATCTTACTACTGAATATTATATGCAACACAATCATGTGCAAATGTCCCAAAGATAAATTAATATAAAAACAACCTTAAGAGATGAAAGTGGCTATCCCCCACGACCTCAGAGGAACTCTGAAGCACAGGCTGTGACTGCACAGAGAGGATCACCCACCTAGCTGGACACGCCACTCTCTAGGCCCTTGTACCTGGGCCCAGGCCCCTCCCCCAACTAACTCAGCTTCTCTAGCCAGCCAGCAGGCAAGCTTCCTGCAAGTAGGCTATTCTAACACCCTCAACCCATTGATCGGACCCTGTAAGTTACAAGTCCCACTCTGTTGCCAAATCCTCCTATCCCCTGCAACCTCAGAGGAACTCTGAAGCACAGACTGTGACTGCACAAAGTGAACCAAAAGAGCAGACCTAGAGAGGGGGCCAAGAGATACCTCAGTGGCTGTCTGAGATACAGATCGCAATAGGACAAAGCAGATCAAGAACAGTTCCCAAAGACACTGACAGCAACTGCAAGGATTGGACCAAGAGGCAAAGACACTGCCAGCACCAATTGGAGAAAGAGATGGGTTGGCACCAATGCAAGAAGAATTCATCCAACAACCTAAAAAGCAACTTGGTAACACCAGAACCCAGTGGTCATACAATAGGAAGACTTGATCATCCTAACCCAGAAGAAGCAGAAGAAAACAATTTTAAATGTAACTTTATGAGGATGATGGAGACCTTTAAAGAGGAAATGAAAAAAATCTCTTAAAGAATGGAAGAAAAGAAAAAAATTGGAAGAAACCAATAAATCTCTCAAAGAAACCCAAGAAAACTAAGAAAAAACAATCAAACAGATGAAGCAAATAGTTCAGACAGTTCAAGACTAGAAGACTGGACTGAGCTCCCAAGGTCCAAATGAGGAGCAGAAGGAGGGAGAACATGAGCAAGGAAGTCAGGACCGTGAGGGGTGCACCCACCCACTGAGACTGCAGGGTTGATCATTGGGAGCTCACCAAGGCCAGCTGGACTAGGACTGATGGAGCACGTGATCAAACCGGACTCGCTGAAGGACAATGGCACTGGGTTTTGATTCTACTGCATGTACTGGCTTTGTGGGAGCCTAGTCTGTCTGTTTGCTCACCTTCCTCCCCTGGATGGAGAGGGGAGGACCTTGGACTTCCCACAGAGCAGGGAACCCTGACTGCCCTTGGACTGGAGAGGGATGGGGCGGGG
>NW_026070795.1:0-3191 GCF_014885135.2 Alexandromys fortis
TGGTGGCGCATGCCTTTAATCCCAGCACTCGGGAGGCAGAGGCAGGCAGATCTCTGTGAGTTCAAGACCAGCCTGGTCTACAAGAGCTAGTTCCAGGACAGGCCCCAAAACCACAGAGAAACCCTGTCTCAAAAAAAAAAAAAAAAAAAAAAAACCCGGGACCTGACTCCTGCCGGCCAACCTCTAACCTCCACCTCCCTCCATGCTGCCGTGAACAAGAACTTGCTTCCCTGGAAAGAGATGGGGAAGAGGAGCTGGTGGGAAGAGATGGGAGTACTCAGGGGGTGCTGGGACAGATGGGGAGCCTAGCGATCAACCCTGCAAGCTTCCACTGCAGCTATTCCCCAGCCTCAGTGTCCCACACAGGAGTGGAGGTAGTAGGGAGAGCCTCCAACAGGCCAGACTATCCTGCCCCAGGACCTTGGCATGTGCTGAGTTAGCCGTTTTCCCTTCTAGATATTTCCCCCAGATCCCTCTCTGCTCTCAACACACGCCAGACACACGACACACAACACTAAATTATCCTGCCTGCTTCTGTTGTAAGAGGGGCAGCGGGTTGCGTCCTGCTGCCCTGGCTAGCTTAACCCCCAAAAGAACCACACCAAAATTGTATTAATTAAAACACTGCCTGGCCCATTAGCTCTAGCCTCTTACTGACTAACTCTCACATCTTGATCTAACCCATTTCTAATAATCTGTGTAGCACCATGAGGTCATGGCTTACTGGGAAGATTCTAACCTATGTCCGTCTTGGGGCGGAGCTTCATGGCATCTGCCTGACTCTGCTCTTCTTCCCAGCATCCAGTTCTGTCTTCCCCGCCTACCTAAGTTTCTGCCCTATCAAAAGGCCAAAGCAGTCTTTATTCAACCAATGAAAGCAACACATCCTACACGATGCTTCTTTTCAAGTTTTGGCCTTTTTTGAAACAGGGCCTCAGTCATCTCTGGCTGACCATGAACTCATTATGGAGACTAGGCTGACCTCACTCACAGAGATCCTCCTGCCTCTGCATCTAAATCCTTATAGTTCAGACTGATCTTTGACCAGAGCCCCTCGTTGAGGCTACACAAGTTAAGAGAGGGAAAGCTGACTTCCCAAGGCAGCCCAGCCTCCTCCAAACCTGTGCAGACAGTGGCCTGGGCTATGTCCAGCCATAATTAATTCTGAGTTCCTCCTATTTATCACAGAGCTGGGAGCCAAGTGCTACGAATTCCAGCCCAGAAGGAATCAGAGCATCTGGGGCCTGCAGTGACCGGAGCGGGATGGGGCAGTGTACCCCATACCCCCACTGCCTGCTTCCTGAATCCCAGTCCAGACTGCAGGGGAAAACAGCGCAATAAACACAGCTAGTTCAGGACAGCCTGGACTACAGAGTGAGACTTCTCAAAAAAAAAAAAAAGTTTTAGGGAACATGAGTCATTTGAGAACCTCCCCCAAAAAGTGCTTTTGGAGATTCAGGATGCAAGCCCAGGCTCCGGATCCCCCGAGTCAGCATCCTGAAGAAGAACTGTTGCCAGACTGAGGCCAGGCTGGGCTACAGTTACAAACCTGGATCAAAATGAGCAACAAAATAAAAAACTAAACACAAAGGAAAAGAAAAATGTTAAAGGTGGAAGTGGGGTTAAAGGGTAAAGGAAACCATGCAAAGGTCCTGCGCCTCCCCAAAGAGGCTCAGTGCGAGAGTGAGGTTTAGGCTGGGTGTCACTCAAGATTAGGCCATGCCTAGAAACCCCAAAGGAGGGGTGGGGTGACCTCCAAGAAAGGGCTCCACCCTAACTGCACCCAGCCCCTCACTGGGGGATTCTAGGCGGGGCTCCACCCTGACCACGCCCCCAGCCCCTCACTGGGGATTCTGGGTGGGGCTCCACCCTGACCACGCCCCCAGCCCCTCACTGGGGATTCTAGGCTGGGCTCCACCCTGAAGGCGCACCCAGCCTTCAGTAGTTTTTGAAAACTGCGCAGATGCCCTCACACACAGAAACAGACAGATGAATGTCCATAGACAGGCTGCTGTCCCTGGTAGCCCCGCTGTGTCTCCAGCCAATGCTCTGACAGCAGAGCGAGCACTGTGGAATCCACCCTCTTCCCACGCTGACTGTTGGCCGGCACCCAGTGTGTGTGCGTGGGCCCCATGGCAGCAGTTGGCCCCTCCCTGAATGTCACATGCCTCAGTGAGACCAGAGAGGCTGCCAAGTCTCACCGAAACTTCCTACCCAGCCAGGGCTTGCTGGCTGGGTGGGGTCTGAGGCTCGCCAAGCCCTGGAGGGAGAATGGGCAGCTGCCTGGATCACCAGAAGTAGAAATGGTGAGGGGTGGGGGAGACGGACACGGACACACAGCACAAAGACACTGCTAAAGGGAGTGGCACCTGCTTCTTCTTCAGTCTTTTTTTATTTGAACGCCTGGAAAATGCCCCCTATACCTAGAGCCCAGACTGGATGACCTTGGGGCTCCAGGTCACCAACGAGCCTGACACCACCTGGTCTCATGACTCAGGTCTAGGCCAACAGCTCAGTGCTGGCATAGCAGGGCCGGGTGTAGGGGGGACTGGAGGCTATTATTGGAGTATCAAGAACCGCTATGTAAAAATGGGACACCGAAAGTAGGCCTTTGTAGGATATATAGGAGTTTGTACATTAAAAAAAAAAAAAGCAGAGGGACCTATGGCCAGAATTCACGGGGACCTCAGGAGGCAAGGAGCAAGCTGAGCTTGTGAGCCAAGCATGCTTAGCAGCCTGACTAACACCACACCTCCCAGGGCCTGGAGCCTCCTGGGTGGGTCACATGCTCTGTCCACGGTGGCTTCTGATAACTGTTGGAGAAAGGGCACAGGAAGTCAGGAATTCGTGGCTTTGGAGCCTCAGGGCAGACCCAGAGCCTCTGTGGGCCTTGGTTCACAAAAACAGGATGCAGGGAACCCATCTTGCTGTGTGCATCCATCTCAGGCTGGGAGGCCTTGGATCAAAGCAGGGAAGGGAAGGAGGAAAGGAGAGAGGGAGGGAGAGAGGGAGGGAAGGCCGCTGGGTAGGCACCAGGGGACAGGCCCTACATTATTATTTCTGAACACACCAGGGCTGTAGGGCTTAAGGAATGAGTGGTGATTTGCATGGGATTTGCATTCAATTTACATAGTGTTTGTTAAATGTCAAAATGCTTTCTCTCACCCCCACCCAATGCCAGCCTTCCCCCC
>NW_026070796.1:0-3259 GCF_014885135.2 Alexandromys fortis
GGGGGGGGGGGGGGGGGGGGGGGGGGGGGGGGGGGGGGGACTCTGTGAGTTCAAGGTCAGATTGGTCTACAGTGAGTTCCAGGGCTGCATAATAGAGAAACCATTTATAAATGATTATAAATTTTTAAGATTTTTTTTCCTTACTGAAGACTGGTAGATGTTCCTGCTTGAGCAATCTTCTGAGCAGGTCTTTAGGGTAGCCACTCAGAGAAGCAGGCACTTTGAATTTTATGCAGTTGTAATCTTTTTTTTTTTTTTTTTCTCCAAGACAGGGGTTCTCGTTGCCCTGGTTGTCCTCAAACTCACTTTGTACACCAGGCTGACCTCAAATTCACAAAGATCTGCCTGCCTCTGCCTCTAGAGTGCAGGGACCTGGTTAGAGGTTGCAATCTTAAATCTGATGGGCTCTAAGGTTTCTGTGTAAGAACAGAGCATAAGCAAATCACACCCTTGGCTCGCAGGTGAAGCACACCAGCCTTGTCCCCATGGGTTAGAACCAATATTCCTCCTACTTAGATCCTAAGAGAAACCAATGATGAGTCTCTCAGCTCTAAACTTTTGTCTTTAAAAGAAAAAATAAATTAGGAAAAAAAAATGGGTGCTCGCCTAGCATACAAGAGGCCCTGGACTTTGTTCTCTGTATCAGAATAAAGAAAAGGAACACTGAAAACAATAACGCTGACCTTACAGGGAGAAAATTCAGTAAAACAACCAAGCACTTACTCTGACTTACAGTAAGTGCTCAATTAATACTGACTTACCCTCTGAGCTATGCTGTCAACAGTAACAGTAGCAACAGGCCTATCTACCCCACCCTCCTTACAAGGGAGTAAAAGCCCCTGGCCTCCTCTGGGATAGTCCCCAGCTGGAGAAACACTTCTCAGTTACAACTGGACACAGCCAACATAGAATCGGAGTCATTGGTGTCCTCCTATGCCCATTCTCTGCCACACGCAAAAGCTCCAACAGAGGTTTCTTGAAGTGCACTTGCATCGGAGATGCAGTGGTTAAAAACTAAATTAATAAAACTAAAATCCTGGGGTTGCACTGCTGGGTAGATGATCCTGGAAACACTGCACCAGGCTAACCAGTTTACCCTTCTTGTCTTTGAAATGGGAGTGTCATTTAGAAGTTTGAAGAGTCTAATGCTAAAGTAGTTGAAACAGTTCTGGCCCACGGCTGCCACTCCATAGAAGCTGTCGGTTTTGAAATCATCACTAACATGTCCATTGAGTCGACCACAAAAAGAGCCCCTGGTGAGATGGGCTCAGAAAGCTTGAAAGCCCCTCCCTAGCCACAGTGTAGTTTGGGGACAAGTGTGTTATCTGAAGTAATGACTCTGCTTACCAGACGTGGCCAGAGTGAAGCGAACACACCAGTGTTTGCTCTGACAAAGCTGAGCAGGTCACACCCAAAGAAAGCCAGCCGTTTGCTGAGTGGAGCTCAGAAAGCGAAATGCCAGAGAAAAGGCAACGATCAGAAGCTATGGGACAATGAAAGTCGAGAGTAGTCAGAAACTATGAATGGCCAGAGCTAAGACAGACAATGGACAGAAGCCAGTTCCCTGCACGGCAGCAGGAACAGCAGCTAGAGAAAGTAGCTGAGTTGCCAGAATGGTATAGGATGGCATCAGGGACTCACAACAGCAAGAGACCACTGTTATGCCCAAATCCACGAAGTCCCCCCAAGGCCAACAAGGAAACCAAGTCCCATATGTAAAAGCAAAGAGCCTTTATTTTAATCGTTTGCAAACTCGGTCTCTCCACATGTCCAACGTATTGGAATAACAAGAGAGCCCCAAGCTCAATTAGAAATGGGTTTTTATAGTAGCAAAGGTGGGGGTGAGGGGTATCTGAGGTTCAAGACCCCTGATTGGCTGACATTTGTCTAGGGGTGTCCTAGTGAATGTGCACTGGCAGGTGTTTCTATCTACAGAGCTTGGAATGCCAGGTATTTCCTTTAAATGGTCTGCTCTTGGGTGGGGGTAGGGTTATCTCAGCTTATGGTTCTTTCCTGCTACCAGATATTGCTTCAGGGTAAACTACTGAGACTTGGGCCTCTTATTAAATTTACCAAGGGCCAGAGTTGTACTCTGTCAGGTGATAATGGTTGGAAAAAAAGAACTTCCTTTGGGTGACCTGTTTATTCTTAGCTTATCATGGCTGGCCCCCACAACCACGTGGCAAAGACTGGTAACTAACCGTTCATGTGATCTTCTGGATTGGCCCCAGCCATGGAAGGGACAGGCTCTAATACAGATATTTGTTTCTTTATTCAGGAAGAATAAGATTCTCCCATCATGCCTCTAAGGTTTGTGATGTAAAAGAGCCTGCCATTACAGCCCCTGTGATTCATCCGAGACTCAGAAGTAACCTTGGCTCTTTTTCTGTTAATGATAACATGAACGCAGAGGATTTGAGCCTCAGGGCTCAGATACAAATGTACAAAAGATGTTCGGAACCTCAATGTACTTTTGAGTCCTGTCCACTCTCTAATTCAACCGGATATGTGGGAATTTAACTTTGGTCATTCTCAGAGGTTGACTGAAACCTCTCCAGGATCACTCATTGCGCCGGACTCATGTGTTACCTCCAGGAGATGGGTAACAAAGAGCCCGCTGGTCACTGGTCATCTTTCCACAGTTCTGGCCATGCCCTGTCTATGTCGTCCCTTCAGGATCAACGACTCTTAACGTGTCTGTACCAGGTTTGCTCACAGGTTATTTTTGTTGCTTAGGATTTCATTCACCCTTCACCCATCCCTTGTTTCAGTCTGTGCCCCAACTCCTAGGACTGCAGATAAAGCGTAGAGCTTCATACATGTGAAGCAAGACCTCTTCCACTGAGCTATACCTTGCAATCAGTCTTGCTCACCCTTACTAGAATTATTACCTGAAAGCATCGTTTGAGCCTCAAAGCCCAACACTCAATCTCTTTGCCCCATGTTGATTTGGTAGAATCTTATTTTTCTTTCATTGAACTGATTTCTTTGACTGCAACTTTCCTGAGTCACTTTTTCTACATGAGTGTTCTCTTCTTTGCTGAAGTTTGCCCTTCGAAATAAGAACCAGAAGGTTTTCCATAGGGTTCTCTGCAAAATCGGGCTGCAGAGTAATGATCCACAAGAGGTAAGAAGGAAGTCTGGTCCATCAGGAATCAGTAGCCAGCCGGGCGATGGTGGCGCACGCCTTTAATCCCAGCACTCAGGAGGCAGAGGCAGGCGGATCTCTGTGAGTTTGAGACCAGCCTGGTCTACAGAG
>NW_026070797.1:0-3213 GCF_014885135.2 Alexandromys fortis
CTGGCATTGAGTCGCTGATGGGGAGCTGAGGGTGGACCTGTTTCTGCAATGTGGGTGGTTCCTAACAAATAGTTGAGTTTTTCTTCGTTTAGTTAAGGTTGGCTATGAGCTTCCTGTATACTTGTATATATGTTGGAATATGCTCCTTGTATCTCTAGATCCTCCTGAACTTCTACCATGAATTGATATTATTAGCTTTTATCAAAGGCCTTTTCTGTGTCTGCTGAGATAAGCTTGTGGTTTCTGTGATATATATGGCATATTGTGTTTATTTTATTCATTTACTTAAGTTAAATATTTCCTGTTTCTCTGGGATGAAGCTGACTTGATCTTGGTGGATAATCTGTATATGCATTATTGAAGTTGGTTTGCAAGTATAGTGTTGATAATTTTGCATCTATTTGATGTGGATACTGGCCTATAATTCCCAATTTTTGTTGGGTCTCCTGAACTTCTGTCTGAGAATTCTTCTATTTCATTTTCATTAAGGACCACTAAAATGAGATTTATAGATTTTTAGAGGATACCCATTAAGTGTGTGTGTGTGTGTGTGTGTGTGTGTGTGTGTGTGTTTTATTTCTCCTTTGGACTTTCCACATCTGGAGCTCCTGTTAGTTTTCCTTCTATCTTTTTTCCTTTCTTTTTTGATTTATCCTTCTCCTCTTCTTCTTTTTTAACAGAGATGTTTAAAATGTTCATCAGGGAGCTGATCCATAGCATGACTAAATGTCAATGTCTGTGTCTGTCCGGTGTTTAGAACTACAGCATCTATCCCAGGTCGTCTTTTTGTCAGTTAGAGTCTGGTACCTTCAACAGCTTTATTAAGGAGCTTGGAACAAGTTCCCTCTGGTAATACAGACTGGCCCTGGGTTATGAGGCCAGATGCTGCAGCTGAATGATCCAAGTCAGGAATCTGGCATATTTCAAAAGGGAGGGAAAGGCCTGAGTCCCCCAACCACATGGGAGGAGTTTGTCTTCCCCGGAAAACAGGCAAGCACAGGGCTTTGGAGCCACCTGAATGGAGGGGACTTAGAAGTGAACTTATAGGTAACTTACATGGGTCTCCTCACCATGTGAGCCATCAGGAGAACCCCTGGTGGTGGAGGAAGGCTGGAATCTGGCAAGGACCAAAAGGGTAAAGAATAAAAGGTGGTGATCCCTGCTCAGAGGCACCAGGTTTGAGGGAGATCTGAATGTAGGGGGTAGCAGAGGTCCTTCTTTCCTTAAAAAGGAATAATTTCTTAGGCTCTCAACAATATCTAATTTCAATAATTATTGCTCTGCTGAAGGCTAGTATGAGAATGTTACAGAGATAAAAACACAGAAATATGGTAATTCTGAGGCAAAGCTAGAATGTCTCTCTCTGATTCCAAAATATTCTAGAAATGAACACGTCTAGACAGAATGGTTATGTGTACAGTTTTATTTAACTTACATTACATCTTTTTGAATTAATTGTTTTATTAATGTGCATTTGTATATATGTTCATGCACTCATGCACAGCAAGCACAGAGGACAATTTATGGGGCTAGTTCACTATCTCTACTCTGTGGGGCCCAAGGATCAAACTGAGGTTGTCAGGCTTGATGACAAACATCTCTACCCATTAAGCCATGCTGATGACCCAATGTGTGCAGTTTTCTATAATTATAGCCACAAAGTAGTAATATTTGAATCCAGAGAGCGTCAGAGCAGAAGTGGTTAGGTAGCTAACAATTAGGATGGAGAACATCCTTCAACATAATTCCATAAGAAGGAAAAAATTCAGGATGTAAGAGAAACAGCCTTTAATTTAGTGAGGTTTTCAAGAGGCCCAAGGGTTGGCATGGGTCTTCTCATTTAAAATCCACTGTCCTTTCTAACATATAATTGTTTATTTTTCTTTTCTGTTGGAATTTACTCAAAGTGCAACCTCACCAACACAATGGAGAGCCTATGAAATAGTCCTTGGTCTTCTCACCCACTCACCCAGGCGGTCTTCGAGAAGTTAAGGTGTGTCTGGGAAGAAAGGTTAGTCTGGATCATACAGAGTTCTGAACAGGGATTTCCCCACTGTATGGGTGAGCCATACACCTCAATTGGTTTTTTCTCATTCATAAAGCCTGCTATTCCCAATTTCAGCTGAAATTAAACTTACTGAAAATGTGAATTAGAGCAGTTAATGGACTTATTTCTCTTCAAACATGTATCGTTGTAATAAAACACTTATAACGGTTTGTGTGTGTGTGTGTGTGTGCGTGTGTGCGCGCGCGCACGCAAGTGCACATGTGGTTTGTGCATCTGAGAACGTAGGTGATTGACCAATGCATGCATGCAGAGATCAGAGAAGTATGTCAGGAGACTTTCCTTTATCATGGCACATGATTGCCTTAACACAGGTCTTTCACTGATCCAAAAGCTCAGCGTTTCAGCCAGGCTCGGAGATAAGCAAGCTCTCAAGATCTACCTGTCACCAGCCTCCAGTACTGGGGCTACATACATAGTCGTAGAGAGACTCGCCCAGCACTTGCGTGAGTTATGGGTACTTGAACTCAGGTCTTCCTAATTATTTTTATAACATTTTATCATGTATGCTAAACATGCATCTACAGCTATATTTAAATTTCAAATATTTTATAAATGTGTAATATTCCATGATAATTTATTCTATCCGATGGCTGAAAGTTTGTGACACAGAGGGAAAAACTCAACAGGTTAAACTCCATTATGGTATAATATGAACTAATAAATAACAGAGGTAAGAATACTGACTGCTTGAGTTCGAGATCAGCCTGGTCTATAAGAGCAAAAAAAGAAAAGAAAAAGAAAAAAAGAATACTGACTGCTATGGAATTAGCTGAAGACCAATTCATTTAGAAAGTCGGCTGGTTCCTGGCAAGAAAATGTAGTTATATTAATATGACTTGTACACACTCGCAAGTGCACACATACAAACAGACAAGCACACACCTCCACACACCACTTTCTAAGCTCTGTGTTGCCTCTTGGTTAGCATTTACCTGTAAAGAAATAAGTTGCATGCTATCAGACAAACCATGCACATCCAAGATCTTGTCACCTACGTCTTCAAAAGCAGCAGCTGCCTGTTTAGGATTGCTATTTTCCTTCCTCTGCTTAGTTCAAGATGGCCAGCTGTTCTCCACACAAAGCCACTTCATTTCACTCTACCTGAAAAATCACCAAATAGGGAATTTCTGGAGAATTCTTCATAG
>NW_026070798.1:0-3283 GCF_014885135.2 Alexandromys fortis
AAAAGACACGACAGTGTGAGATTGTGAGTGTGTGTGTGTGTGTGTGTGTGTGTGTGTGTGTGTGTGAGAGAGAGAGAGAGAGAGAGAGAGAGAGAGAGAGAGAGAAAGACAGAGACACATTGAGAGAAAGTGTGTGTCTAAGTGTTTAATGGTAATAGTGATCATGAATTTTGGAGAATGGGGGGACAGAGGACTTGGAGAAATAAGAAGGTGCAGGAGTGATGAAAATGTAGCAATCATGTAAAAAATTCTAATAAATAAAATAAAGAAGTTACTAGAACTTAAAAAGTATTTTTCTTCTGTTTCTTCAAGGATTGATAATGACAGGATTTAGATATTTATCCTTATAAATGCACATTGAATTTTCAGACACATAATTAATTTTTATTTTACTGACTGAACTAATTGGTTTTTCTTCTATTAACTGATAATTGTAAAGGGGAAATTCACAATTGCAATAGAAATATGTAATTGCCATCAACTTAAAACATGAGTAGAATTGGTGCTGCTAATAGTGAGGCAGTTATGTTTTATTGCCTCCTGTAATGATGGGAAATGAAACACATACACTAATAAAGTGATGGAGGAAGGTTATTGGTAATAAGCAAACTGCCTTGGCCCATATTGATAGGCCATCCCTTAGGTGGGTGGAGTAGGCAGAACAGAATGCTGGGAGGAAGAGGAAGTGAGCTCAGACTGGACAGCTCTGCTCTCTGGAGCAGAGGCCATGCTCCCCTCTCCCGGAAACCATGAAGCAGGCCGCCAGGTCAGACATGCTGAATCTTTCCTAGTAAGACTGATGCTACACAAATTATTAGAGATAGGTTGATCAGGATATGAGAATTAGCCTGTAAGGGATAGAGTTAATGGGCCAAGCAGTGTTTAAAAGAATACAGTGTCCATGTAATTATTTTGGGGCATAAGCTAGCGGGCGGTCAGGGTGCTGGGGAAGCAGCCCCGCAGCTTGAATTACAACAATAAAGTACTTATTTTTTTTAAATTAACCCACACCTAAGTTCTATATTACAGAAAATAAAAATCATAAAAGAATAAAGTAAGTTGTAAAATTTTGTATGATAACTTACCACATTAACGTTCACTTTGTCTTTTTATGGTTTGCACCAAAAATACTAACACGCAGCTCATGAACTCCATAGGAAAACAAAATGAAAGTGTAGAATCACTTGTTGTTTATGTCTTATCATATTCACTCACTTGTCCTCTGTGCCTAGAGAGTACTGAGACAAAAGTAGAGTACATGGTTTCTAAAATCAGATTTTATAAAAGTCATCTTTTATTATGTGCATATTAAAAGTGATTCTGTTACAGTCTGAATAAGAAGATCAGAAATCACAGCAATGAAATTTCACATCTAAAAAATGTCCAATTAGCCTTGGGAAATATTGCTAATGGATCTAAAACCTAGAGGATGCTACTACCTATCAGATAGATGGATTAAATAATTAGAACATATGGGAAAATGGCTTCCATAGTTTGCAGAAACATTATGCAAATAGTCTTGTAGAAAATAAATGCATATTGTTACTTTATCTATGGTGATTTGATTGAGAAGGGCCTCTATAGGCTCAAATATTTGATTGTTTGATTGCCAGTTTATGATTGTTTAGAAAGGAAAAGGATGTATGACCTTGTTGGAAGAAGTGTATCATGATTGGTGGGCTGTTAAGTTAAATAAAATACCTTATCATGCCCAGTGGTGTTCTCTCTATATCTCTTTCGTGCAGAATTGATGTAAGCTCTCATATATGGTTCTAATGTCATGCCTGCCTACCTGTCATCATACTTCCTGGCATGATGATAATGGATTAATTCTTCAAAACTGCAGGCAACGCTTCAAGTAAATGGTTTCTTTTAAATTTTTCCTTGGCTGAGGTGTCCCTGAGAGCAATAGAACAATAACTAAGACACCATCATTTGGCAGACTAGGTAGAAAGGAAAAGAAGTAAGTCTTGCAGTATTGTTGGAATAATATCACTTAAGAAGGACACAGTGAATTAAACTCTAAGAGTTTCCATTTATTTAGAAGCAAAATTTATTAAAAAAGAAAGAAAGAAAAAGAAAAAGAACTCTATTTATCTATGCTCATGCCCATAGATTTGTCCTGCCCTTAACCTTGGTCAGAGAAACTTCTTGTTAGTGGATAGTGTAAAGACTCATTACAGCTGAAGCGATGAGAATAAATGACTGTGAGCATTCAGCCATAAATGGGATATCACTACCAACTTTTCTATACTCCTTGGCTCAGAGAACATTGCTCAGAGACCATTAAGAAAGAGAAGTGGTATCTTAGTTATTTTTCTATTGCTCTGACCAAAGCAACTTGTAAAAGAAATTATTTACTTGAGTGCTTGCATATGGTTTTAGGGTGAATCTAAGACCATCATGGTTGATAGTAAAGTAGACAGTCATGCACCTGGAGCAGTAGGTGAGAGGTTTCAAGTTGAGTCAGAGAAAGAAGAGAAGAGAAGAGAAGAGAAGAGAGAGAGAGAGAGAGAGAGAGAGAGAGAGAGAGAGAGAGAGAGAAAGAGAGAGAGCGGAAATAGCATGGGTTTATTAAACTTCAAACCAACCCTCTTGACACACATCCCCCAACTAGGTTATAACCCCAACTCTTCCCAAAGAGTTCCACCAACTGCAAATAGGCTTTCAAATATTTGAGTCTGGTGGTAGGAGGATATTCTCGCTCAAGCCACCACAATATATTTGTAGTATTTCATAACTTGTTGTTATAAAAACTAAAGTATTTGATCCATTTTATAGCTAACTGCTAAGTGATAAATAAAGTATTAGTTACATTAAATAAAACATTAGTTACAGCGTATTGGTTTTTATTAACACAGCCAACTTTGTTTGGGATTATATAACTAATGATTTTGTATAATTGTTGTTTGACTTTCTAGGGGCACAATAGCTTATAAACTTCATAATTGAGTGTTATATCATTTAATTGTTAAAAAACTGAAGAAATTAGTTGTAAATAAATCTTTGTTTCATATGGACATTTCTTACACAACAGACTAGTGCCAGCATTTCTAATACTTGAACCTAATGTTTGAAGGATGAGTGGTTTTTATAATTACAAAGTAATGTACCTCACATTTTCACAGCAGAATATGCATTAATTACTATTTGTTACTCTTCATAATAGAATAGTTTTTAGCTCTTTAAATGATTTAGGTGAATATTTGGGAAGATCTAAAATTTATACCAAAATCTCTTTAAAAGAGATTTATAATAGAAAACACTATCCTGAATGAGGTAA
>NW_026070799.1:0-3217 GCF_014885135.2 Alexandromys fortis
TACAGCTCTTTGATGTCTATCCCAGGATGTGCAGGGTCATGGTAGTAGGCACAGATGGCATCCACACCAGTGGCTGTTCCATTCTTCTTAGGCCTTGAAAGAGAGGAGTGTGGAGCCTTTAGAAAAGTCATAATGTAGATCAGAACCAGAAGGAAGGAAGAGGAATGAGAATGGTAACAATGAACAGTGTTCATTCCTTGCAAAGGGACAGACAAGAACTCACCTGAGGGAATCCAGTCTGCAACTGGAGTTGAAGGAGTCATTCTGGAACATATGCCCAAGCTGTGGATAGGGAAGGAGAAGGGAAATGAAAGCAGATGTTGGACAAAGGATTCATATGGGATTGATCTCTATCAGGCTGCTAGGATAAGGTTCTCACCAGGTAGTGGAGGAAAGTCTCAGTTGAGCTGAACAAAGCTGAACCATTGCTCATATTTGATGAATATGAAAGGTTGGTTATGGTGAAGTTGATTGTGAGGGTTTTTAGATGGTGCCATATAGCTGCAGGAAGAGGAGAGATACAACTGAGAATTTCCTTGATGCCAGAGTGAAATCCTGTTCTCACCAGTTTGGCTCCTCTTTTATTCTCCCACTGCATCTCAACATGTCCAATCAGGTCAGAACCTACACAACTTCTTAACCCGACAGCACACAAATTGTCTTCTCTTAGCATTCCTCACATTCATTCTCTCTTCATTCCAGCACAAGTATTATCTTATGACCAGCACATACTTCCTGCCTACTCATTGGATGCAATGTCTAAAGATGTTATCTACACTAGAACTACAACAGGAGCTTTTTACGAAATGAAAACTCATACTGGGATGATCTATAGTGCATTACTACCCATGGTAACACATGTACTTTCAGTGTCAAATTTGCACTTGAAGATTTGACACTTGTAGTGGCCATTATGACTATCAAGCAGTCACATGTGGGAATACCAATTGAAGAATTGCTTCTATCAGATTGACAGTGGATTTATCAATGGGACATTTTTTTTCTATTTGATATAGAAGAACCAGTCAACTATGAACAGCACTACCAACAGGCATGTGGCTTGTTAGTCTGATCTATGCACATATGAAGGTGACCCTGACACTAGCATATTCACATACTCATTTCCTAGGTATATCTGGAAGACACGTGGTACAAGTGCGGGACAAGATATCTAATCAAAGGCAGACAATGGGATCCAGAGATACCTGTGGCAGGTTCTGGCTGCAGAGATGCAGATGGAGAAGGTAGGGTAGTGGTGGCTGGCACACGAGCTGTGGAAAGGATTGTCATTGATGAAATTCTCATTTCTGAGAACATTTCATGCTTCATTTATCTGGATTGTTTTTACTCATCCTAGAGATTCAGCTCAGGAGGAATTTTCCTAAAATAACCTTCCCCTCCTAAATACAACAAGGCTGTCAATAGGGAGAGAAAATTCTCTGGCTATGATTAGAAGCAGAACAACTCTTCACAGATGAAACCTGAACTAAACTTAAGAGTGACTGTGTGTGGAGAAGTGAAATATGCTATGACCAGAATTAACTCAAGAAATTGAGATACATAATCATTATACTGGTTGAGTAAATAATACTGATGAATTAGGAGAATAGAGAGTATAAAGGAAAAATAGATGGATAGAAGGAAAAATACATAAAAGGAGGACCATAGTAATTCAAAAAGAATCAGAGAAGATTTCTCATTTAGGTGGAATCTACTAGAGAAGAGAGAACAACTAAGTGAATGAACTTGATGATGAGTTAACAAGTGTGTGAGGATGTGTGCATGTGTGCATGCACCAAGGAGCAGATTATAGCATTCTAATATAGATGAGTAGATGAGAATTGAATAGATGGGTAGGTGGATGGATGGGTAGATAAGCACTGCATGCATGGATACATGAATAGATTGGTACGTGAGTTCACAGAATAATAAAAGAGAGAAAGTGGATGCTAAAAGCTAAGCAAATAGAAGACAAAGGTGTGTAAAAAAAAACCTAATAGACTGAATAATATATAGTAGCTGAAAGAAGAGCATGTGATCATACAGATAGTGAATATACGAATATATAAGGAGAGATGTGCCTGATAAAAGATCAGGTGGATGCATGTATGAATGCATAAAGAAAAAGTAGTATGACCTGGAATATGGACAGTAGTTGTGTTTGTCAATGAATGTGAATGAGTAAATAAAGAGAATCATGCAAAAAGGAAGGAGAAAAAGAAGAAACTCATGAAATACATAAGAAGAGGTAAGAGAATGGGTGGATGGATGGATGGAGGGATGGATGGATGGATGGTTCAATAGATAGATGGATTGATGGAAAAGTGAGAAGAGTGCAGGAATAGATGGAAGAGTGGACAGCTGGAAAAGTAATGATGAGAGGCCACTGAACAGCCTAAACTCAACTCCAAATCATTATGTAACCTTTACATAAGTCCTGGCACCTTGAAGTAGTTGAGGAGAAAATGGGGAATATGCTTAAACTTCTTGGAACAAGAAAATTTTTTGTGACAGAACATGGATAGCAAAGTCTTAAAGTTTTTGTAAAAAGCTTCTCTAGAGAAAAAGATAGCATTGTTTGAGCAAAGTGGCTTCTTACCGAATGGCAAAAAATTTATCAGCTATATATTTGACAGAAGGTTAGTGTCAAGAATATACAAATAAATTAAAAATTATCCAAGAAGAAAATAAACCAATATAAATTGTGGCATGGGTCCTATAATTCTCACAAAATGAAATACAAACTGTGTAGAAATATTTTTTAAAAATATGATCAACATATCATGTATCAGTAAAAAATTTAAAACTTCTTTAAAATTTCATATATCTTTTTCATAATGGCTAAGAATAAAAGGATTTCAAGTGCTGGCAGATGTGGGGAAACAGGAATAATTATTCACTTTTATTTGGGCTGTATCCACTACAGAAATATCTGTAAAGATTCCTAAAATGTTAGAAATAGATCTACTATAAAATCCAATGTTACCACTCTGGGGCATACACTCAAGGGAGTCCATACATTGCTATTGAAAGACAGTCATGCCCATGTTTATTGCTGCTCTATTTATAATATCTAGCAAACTGTAACAGTCTAGATGTTCACCAACTAGTGGACAGATAATAAAAATATGGTACATTTCAACAATATTTTTAAGCTGGTAACAACAATACAATTGCCACAGTCTCTGTGAGTTCATCTGTGTACCAGTCCTGTTGT
>NW_026070800.1:0-3216 GCF_014885135.2 Alexandromys fortis
AAAAAAAATCTATGAGTAAGAGTTAATATTTCTAAATGTGTTTACATCAAAGGTCCTTTTTAAGATTCTAAAATGAAAGTAAAATCTGCTAAAAAAGTTTAAACTTTTATATTTTTATCCTGTTATTTTATTACAAGAGTTTTTTTTTTTACAGAGAAAAAATTTAAGTGACCAAGTTTGACAAAAGTAGTTTATATGAAGTAAGTTAAATTCTCTTTATCCATCAAATATGTACTCCCTGAGCCATCATATTTTTAGTCAACATCATTGTTGTGTGGCCCCCAAATTCATATTTCATGTTCACATTGACCCAGCATGTGCCCACAGTTGGAGATAGAGTTTAGCAGAGGGAATCTAAGCTCATATGAGTCACTAGGGTGGGCTTTGATCCAAGATGACTGGTGTCTTTATGGTAAGATGAAATTCAGACACTTACCTGAATAATGGGAAGATGGTCATCATCCACTCAGGAGAATGGACTGAATATAATCTCTCATTGCTTAGAAGCAACCAACCTACCAATACTTTCTTACCCCTACACTACGAAAGAAAGTTTCTGTTCTTCAAGCTCCTCCACGGGTGATATTTTATTTCTGTACCACTAGCAAACTAATAGCCAAGTCATTAGCTATGACGTTGAGCAATCATCTATGTAGATGTGCTATTCTGTGTTGTTAAGGGAACACCATGAGGACTCCAAGAAATGGAAATAGTTACTACTGGCAAATTAACATAGGAAAGGAGAAGAAACATGGGTGGAGGTTGGGAGGAAAGCCACATTATGGGTGTTTCTATAGATAAGATCTCTCTGCAAAAATAAGATCTCTCTGTATTTGACATGGGTAGCACAACATAGAACACAGAAGCAAGGAAGCACCAGATCATCCTGGCAACGGCTGTGGGTACCTTTCTCTTAGTCTTCTCTCTTCCAGTAGGACACTTATCCTTGCTAACGTCTCTCTGTTCTGTTTCCTTGACAAGGAAGGATAACCTAGAAGTAGGAAGGAAGAAGCCTTCTGTAGCTTGCAATTAACTGAGTCTGCTAGGCAACCTTGATGACCTACCAGCTCATGTGATGTACCAGATGGCCCCAAAGGACTTCCCACTCCAAGAATCAATCTATTCCCCCTTTGCCAGAGATCTACCCTTCCACTCCCCACTGTGTTTACCTCCAAAGGTCAATTCACCAAATGCCGCAGCTTTCCTCTTGCTACTTCCGTGGTTTAGATGTCTGCCTGGCAAAGAAGAGCATAAATGAGTTCTCTTCCGTAACCCCGCCTGTGTTCCTTAAACTTTGCAACAGCTCTTACAGAAAATTACCACCCAGGAGCCACAGGATGCATCAACAGGTAAATGGTCGTGCTTCAAAAGCCTGATGACCCGAGTCTGGTCATTAGAAACCACCATGGAAGAAGAGAGAAAAGTCTGGAAAGTTGTCCTCAGACCTTGTGGTGGCTTCAATGATGAGAATGTGCCTACCATGGGCTCATAAATTTGCATGCTTAGTCCCCAGCTGATAAACTGTTTGGAAGTGTTAGGAGGGTCTTTTGAAGGAGGTGTGTCACGGGGAGTGGGTTTTGAGGTTTCAAAAGCCTACCCCAAGCCCAGTATCTTCTTCCACTCCCTTCCTCCCTCCCCCATCCCAGCCTGTGAATCAGGATGTAAAGCTCTAAGGTTCTGCTGCAGCACCATGCCTACCTGTGCCCCCCATATTCCATGCCATGATGGTGATGGACTAACCCTCTGAAACTGTAAGCAAACAACCAGTTAGATGCTTTCTTTTATAAGAATTGTGCTTATCATGGTATTTCTTCATAGAAATATACTCTAAATATAACTAAATACGACTAAAATAGACTTCTACCTATGTATGAAGCATGGCAGGTACTCAGACACATAGACTCACACATGCACTAATAGATAAGATTTAAAAAGTGAAGCTACCATTCGTTCTCTTTTTAAAGGCAAAATCAAAGGCATACATTATGTAAATATCAGTCTATATTTAAATACAAGACTTTATAGTTTCCTGAAAAGTTGCTTTGTTTTCCACCTCAACAAATATAAGGTTCTTTTCTTGTCATTTGTGTGTATGATAGGGGTTCCACACACGGAGTTCGACTGTGGAGAAGACAACGATGGAGCCTCACGTGCGGTCACTCTTTCCATTTTTGTTCACTGATGCACAGACCAGGCTAACAGACCCATGAAGTTTGGCATTCCCCTGTCTTTACTTCTGGTCTCCTGGTAGGGGTATGCGAGGGATACAGAGGTGTGTTCTACTCTCTCAGTCTTTTGTGATCAAACCATCAAGCTTATAGGACAAGCCTTTTATGCACTGATTTCCCCACCCTAAAGACAGGCTATTGAACCCTTGATAATATTTTATGGATGGGGATTTATAGCCAACTCCATATATCTGTGGGAGTAGGTAGCAGGGTAGTGGAGTATCCAACCTCTTTCTGATCATCCAAAGAGCCATTAAGACATTGTCTTGCTCCCCGAAAATGGGCTTCATCTGACCTTAGATGAAGGCAAGCATCAAGACTTCTAGAAGCCCTCTAGAAAATTTTACTGTGGGCTCAAGCTAGAAAACTAGTGGTATGGGTAGGGGGCTGGGAATCCCCATAGAAGGTCAAAGAAAATTAAACTCTTTAAATGGAAATTTTAAAAACCAGCCTGAGGATTTCTATTGAATCTGCAGATATTATACATTATTTGTTAATAACTCTATCCATTAATAATGTAATTGTTAATAACATTCAAAACTTTTTATTTGGATATGAATTGGTCAAAGATTGTAAAAATATTTAGGGAATCAAAATCGAGCTATATAACAGCCAGAGTATTGACACAAATCTGACTCCCATAAAATAACTAAGAGCCTCTTGCCGGGGACCCTTTTCCAGGCTCTATTTGAGTCTTTATCAAACACCAGTTGACCCAGCAATCCCACAATATTACTCATCCGACTGCTCACACACTGCCCTACTGAGAACTAAGTGCCATCTTTCTTCCTTGGGCTTAAAACAGTGAAGTTGTGGATTCGCTATTTGAAAAACCCAGAATTCAACAAACAGAGATTTGGGTTACACTGCCAGGCATGGACATTAAAAAAAAAAAAATAGAAAGTGCTTTATTACCATTGATTTAAAGCCACAAACATGCTTTGAATCGAATTCAATCTATTTCTTATTTGTTTCTGATTTTCCCTTT
>NW_026070801.1:0-3215 GCF_014885135.2 Alexandromys fortis
ACACACACACACACACACACACTAAAATTCTGTCCGAGGCAGCTAGTTAAAGACGTGCAGACAACAATCCGTGCTTGGGAAGGTAGGTTCTGAGTACAAATTGCCATTTCAAACGACTGGACCTTCGTCTCCCAACGCTGACAACGATGGCCAGGGTTTAGCTTTTATGTTCTGGAGACAGAAGACAGCAGTCACTGCAGAAAGCTCTGCTGGCCGGATGCCCAACCCAGGCGAGTCAGGGAGCAGGTACCCCGAGGAACCAACCACGCAAGGAGGATTGCAGACCAGACTCCGGCAGCCTGCTCCCCAGTGAGAACAAAGACCGTGCAGAGCGAGCACCTGATTGGTGCTGGTGCTCACCGATGTTGCCGGGCCCGTGACAGGGTGCCTCTGCCACTGGCGCAGAGCACTAGGCGCCCAGGAACTGCAGTTCTCCAACCGGCCTTGGCGGTGACCACACCGCACTGCGTGCTATGACATCACCTGTTTTCGCTCTTGGAACCTAATCTGTATTCTCGGCTTCTCCTTTTCTGAAGGTCTCGAGTGTGGCAGGATTTGTGAAGGCCTGCAGTTCACAGAAAGTGTCTGTGGAGATGACTAAAAAGAACTGACCCATGGTTTACGTTTCTTATATTATTTAACACACTACCCTGCGTTTGGGATTTAACGTAGTATGATGCAAAATCCGGAAGGCGCACTTGGAGGAGCTCGCACGTTTAGCATAACAAAGCCATTAGACCAAACTGCTGTTCAAACTGCCAATCTCTTCCATACTCAACATCTGTCTCCCTTCCATCCCCTTTAGAGACCTGCACCTTAAACAAGCCCACGCAAAGAACAAAGGAAATGGAAATCTGCCCGCATAGGGTTTAAATAGACTGGAAAACCCCAAGGGTCTAGGTGATATGGTTAGGTAAGTGTGAAGGTCTGTTTAGCTACTGATAACTAGCAAAGGGTGGTTTGATGCTAGGTAGACCTACATAGCCTAGAAAATAGCAGTGGTTTGGGTAAAATGCTAAACATTCAGCTAAAAGAAACCGTGAAAGAAAGAAAACTCAATGAAAGACAAGATTACTGAGTGCCCTTCATTGCAGAAAAACAAGAATTCTAGGCAGAAAGTCAGCAAGGCACGGTTTTTCTGAAAAAATGAAACACATATGTGTTCCCATTTTGCTGAGTTTCTTGAACTATATTCCTACCTGGATCTCTCTCCCTCTCTTCATCCCCCCCACCTTCACTGACAGGGTCCTGCTCTATAACACTCCCACACACAACTCACTATGTAACTCAGGCTGGCCTTGAACTAACTCAGAGATCTGCCTTCCTCTGATTCTTAAGTGTTGGGATTGAAGGTGTGCGCCACCAAGCCTGCCTGGCTTTTGTTTGTTTGTTTGTTTGGTGTGTGTGTGTGTGTGTGTGTGAGAGAGAGAGAGAGAGAGAGAGAGAGAGAGAGAGAGAGAGAGAGATTTCTTATATTGAGCCATGAATATACGTGTGTCCCCTCCTGAAGTGCTCAGTGTCATCAAGTCATTCCCAGCACTCAGCTTCCATCACACTTGTTCTCTCTCCTGTAGAATCCAGCTTCTTCTAGAAGCCCTTCCTTTCTGTTCAGTTCTTTACACGCTGAGGGCTTCCTTAGTGTATCAGCTGGCTTGACTAAAGAGAATGAGCTTAGAGTGATCAACCAATCCAAGATCCTACTCATCGCTTAGAGAGGAAGAAATGAAAGCCGGTTGTTTTCATTTTACTCAACAATCCTTTGTTGTCTGATGTCTAAAATAGGTAAGAAGTATTAAAAAAAATCAGACATAGGTGAAACTTGCTGCCAATGTGGAGAATTATTTGCTTTGTACTTTATTTTTTATTGTGTGCTCATGTGTGTGCAGTCGAGTGCACAGGCGTGGGGGTCAGAGGAGGACTGCAGGAGCCAGTGCTCTCCTTCTGCCGTGTGCATCCAGGGCTCAAACCCAGTCATGAGGTGGGGGCAGGTGCTTTCACCTACTGAGGCATCACCCTATTGAATTTTTCCATTAAAAACTTAGGGTGATACTTTCTTAAAGATGTTAACATGATTTGAAATCCATGTCATAACCATTTTGCTGATTTTGAAATATTCTTCCAAATGTGATTTTTTTTTTACAAGGTATACATAGTTATAGGACTTGGGTGCACCTTAACTACTTTGCTGTAACCCTATGACAAACTTTCTTACCTTGTTTCTGACTGTTGTAATGTTGTACTAAACTTCCTCAGATTTAAGTTTTTGTTAGCATCTCTCATTGCTAGATAGAGAATTTCAGAGTACAGGGGTACAGATGTATTTTAATGCTCATGAACACTTGCTGAGCTTATTTTGTGGGAAGGTTTGGAGAAGAGCAGGTGAGAGCAGCCATTTGAATATGCAGGTCTGCCCTGTCCTCCCTGGTGTGAGTCCCCCAGTATCCTGCCTACTGTTGTTAGTTTTGGAAGCCCTCCCTCTCCCTCTGAGGAGTCATTGCTTTTTCTCTGTTGAAAGGTTTCCTGATGAACTCAGATGCTTGTCCAAGTATCCATGGTCCCCCTCTAGGCCTCTTCCTTATCATCAAACTCCCTGCTGGAATGATGCAAAATGCTTTCTCACCAGACTTTGAACCCCTGGAGGGCACAGACAAGAGTCCATGGCATCCCTAACTCTTACCCATGCTCACAGCTAAATGCTCAGAAAATCCTCTAGAAGAAAGAGTTTGCATTCTTACTTTCAAACATTCTTTCAGGGCTGGCCTTTCTCATGTTTACTAACAGTGGTGAGATCTTATAAAAGGTTCCAGTAAGTATTTGTGAATAGAATGTCCCAGAAAAGCAAGTGCTGTGGAGCAGAAAGGTTGGGCCCACATTTATCCGCCATGATCCCTTATTTAGATCCCATGATCCCTGGATATTGCTTGGGGCTACTTTTATAGAATTAATGCTCTTGACACAAATTAGGTATGTAGGAAGCACTGAGAGAAATGTTTTATGTTCAGCTCTCTTGAAAGGAAGAACCCAGTTAGTGACATGAGGTGAATTTTGGACTTATGTAGAGACTCTCATTCCATTGACCTAACTATCATGCCCTATGCAATTGCTAAGCAAGAATTCAGTAGCAAAAATAACTACTAAAGACATCTTTAAAATTCTGTTCCTGGTTTGTGATCTGTGTGTGTGTGTCTCTTATACACACACACACACACACACAC
>NW_026070802.1:0-3202 GCF_014885135.2 Alexandromys fortis
TTTTTTATAGTGATGGCAACAAATAGTGATAGCAAAACCGAATATCAATCTATAGAAGAATGAAAACAAATCTTTAGTTCTCACTGCCCAATTCAAAGTCAATTCAAAGGAAATCAGACACACGCCTTTAATCCCAGCACTCGGGAGGCAGAGGCAGACCGATCTCTGTGAGTTCGAGACCAGCCTGGTCTACAAGAGCTAGTTCCAGGACAGGCTGCAAAACCACAGAGAAACCCTGTCTCGAAAAACCAAAACAAACAAACAAACAAACAAACAAACAAACCTGAAACACTGAAGCTGTAAAAGGAAAACACAGGAACATTGCTTCAGGACACAGGTACACAGATATCAGCAAGAACTTTCTGCATAGGATCCCAATAGCGCAGGAAATAAGGCCAATAATTGGCAAATGGCATTGATTACATGAAATTCAAAAGTTTCTGCACGGTGAAAGAAACTATCACCAGAGTGAACAGACGCCTGAGATGATGGGAGAAAATCTTTGTTAACTCTGCTTTATAAGAGGGATTAATATCTAGAAAATATAAGGCACTATGAAAAACAAATTCAAATGCCAGTCAATAAATGGGTCAACACTGAGCAGACAGTTCTCCAAAGGAAAAAACAAACAAACAAATGACCAGTAAACATTCTTTGGGGTTTTTTGTTTGTTTGTATTTGGTGTTGGTTTAGTTTGGGTTTTTCAAGACAGGTTTATCTGTGTAACCTTGGCTGTTCTGGAACTAGACCAGGTTGGCCTTGAACTCACAGAGATCTGCCTGCCTCTGACTCCCAGGCTCAGGCTCAGTAAACAGTCTTAAACACCATTTCAGCATCCTTAGTCACCAAGGAAATGCAGGTTAAAAGTGCTTTCAGAGTCCGTCTCCCCCGTTAGATTGGCTACCATCAAGACAACAATGCCAACAAATGCTAGAGAGGATACAGAGAAATCAGGAACCTTATTCATTGCTGGAAGTGTAAGCTGATGAAACACTGTGGAAATCAGTGTCGAGACCTCTCAAGATGCTGGAATCAGGACTACCATCTGGGCCTGTCACATTACTCTTGGGAATATAGCTAAAGTCCAAATCTTACCACAGAAACGTTTCACATTCTTGCGTGATTATTGTTGCTTTTTCATAGAAGTAATGACATGAAATCACCCAGAGGACCATAAACAGATGAATGGACAAAGAAAGTGTGGCACATAGACATGACAAACTTACATTCAACCACAGAGAAGAATGCTGTTATGAGATTTGCTACGGAATGAATAGAACTGAAAAAATATTGTATGATGTCAGGTAATCAAGGCCAGAAAGACAAACACTGCATTCTCTCTCATATGTGGATCATAACTTATAATTGTTCTATACATACACAGGAGTGATGGAGTTACGAAGCAACAAGTCAGGAAAATTAAGTAACTCATGACATAGGGAAGAGAGTCTTTAATGGAGCGTGTTAGAACAGATAACGGAATACATGTGGCACGAGAGTGTCCCCAGTGCCCGACATAGACGAGTACAAGGGAGAATGGGATGAGTGTGGTTGGGGAGGAGCAAAAGTAGGGGACTCAACCACAGATATTTACATACAATATGCCATACGGACATTTGTTTTTGTACCATTATAAAAAAAAAAAGACGACACACCCTTGTGTCACAATTAAAATAAGAAAAGTCACTTTGGGAGTGAGCCTCAGTGTATTCTACATTTCCATTCTACAACAGCATACTTATGCACCAGATACTAGGTATTTATGGTATCTATACTCACATGAAAAATGCTGTTTTCTGAGTGAAGAGATTGCTCAGCCATAGCTGATACTTCTATTGAGAACCACAAGTTACAGAACAGAATATGGACCCAAGTCAGGTTATAGTGGTGTCATTTCTGCCACTGACCTATGTCACTTTTTTTTTAACAAGGAGCTTCACAATAGAAAGAGAGAGAAAGAGAGAGAGAGATTAAATAGAGATATATGCATAGATAGAGATAGATTAGATAGATATATAGAGAGGAATGATAGGTATAGATTAGATAGATAGATGATAGATAGATAGATAGATAGATAGATAGATAGATAGATGATAGATAGATAATAGATGATAGACAGATAGATAGATAATAGATGATAGATGATAGATAGATAGATAGATAGATAGATGAAGGAAGAAAGAAAAAGAGAGAAAAGAAAGAGAGAAAGAAAAGAGAGAAAGAAGAAAGAAAGAAAGAAAGAAAGAAAGAAAGAAAGAAAGAAAGAAAGAACCTTATAACTACTTCCACTTGAAAAACGTTGCAGCTACGTCCTCCAGTAGAGCCACTGATTCTAGATTTAGGAACTAACCATGAGTACTAGATAAAAATTACAATGTGGTGGCAAATGTAAAAGCATGAGGATTTTAGTTGAGACCTAAAATGACCAATAATTGCACCCCACAGAAGAACCCAGATTTACTGTCGTAATGGGCACTCTCTGGAATGAGCCCAGCCAGTCTGTAGTGATTACTGTTTACATGGTCTTTCCCTTCCTTCCTTCTTTTCTTCCTTTCTCTCTCTCTCTCTCTCTCTCTCTCTCTCTCTCTCTCTCTCTCTCTTTTTCTTCGTTTTTCAAGGCAGGGTTTCTCTGAATAACCCTGGCTGTCCTGAAACTCACTTTACCATGCTGGCCTTGAACTCCAGAGATCTGCCTGCCTCTGCCTCCTGAGTGCTGGAATTAAAGGCATGCACCACTACGTCCGGCATCTTTCTTTCTTAATTTTAACTTCTCTTTATTTTTAAATGAGCTTTTTTTATTTTACGGTTGTACGTGTCTATGTTTGTGTGTGGGCAGGTACATGTGAGTGGCGATGCCTGCCGAGGCCAGAAGAAGGCATGGGATCCCTGTGGAGCTGCAGTTATGGGTGTTTGTGAGATACTTAATGAGAGTGCTGGGTCTGAACACAGATGCTCTGGAAGGCTGGGAAGGTTCTGCCCATAACTGCAGAACTACATCTCGAGACCCCCTCTGTGGCATTCCCTGGATGGGACTGGATTGTCTTGTGGGCACTGGTACTCAAATCTGGGTCCTCTGTAAGAACAACAAGGGGTATTCAACAATGGGCCATATCTCTAGCCAGGTATCATTATTTTGAACAAATTTACTTGTGAGGTCTGCTCTTCAGGCTGATGAGAGAGGGGGAGTTGATTGGGGGAGGGG
>NW_026070803.1:0-3215 GCF_014885135.2 Alexandromys fortis
CTCTCTCTCTCTCTCTCTCTCTCTCTCTTTATCACTCACACTTACACACACAGAGGGGGGGCATAAAAATGAATAAATGTTAAATGCAATAAAAATTATGAAGAATTATTTTGAGATTAAAAAAAGGAAGCATATTCAACAAATGGTGCTGGAGTAACTAGGTGTCAATGTTATGCCCAAATCTGCAAAGTCCCCACAAAAGCCAACAAGGAGACCTAGTCCTCTATGGAAAAGCAAAGAGCCTTTATTTTAAGCAAATTTGCAAACTTGGTCTCTCCACGTGTCCAACGTATTAGAATAAACGGAGAGCCCCAAGCTCTTTTATAATTGGTTTTTATAGTAGTAAAGGTGGGGGTGAGGGGTTTCTGAGGTTTAAGACCCCTGATTGGCTGACATTTGTCCTGGTGAGTGTGTGCTGGCAGGTGAGCCTATCTATGGCAGTTGATATGCCAAGCATTTCCTTTGAATGGTCTCTTCTTGGGTAGAGGTTGGGTAATCTCAGCTTCTGCTTCCTCCTGCAACCAGGTATTGTCTCAGGGTAAACTACTGAGATTCAGGCCTTCATTTAAATTTATCAATGGCCAGAGTCCTTACTGTGGCAGGTGATAATGGTTAGAAGTAAAGAACTTCCTTTGGGTGACCTGCCCATACTTAGCTTATCATGGCTGACTCCCACAATCAATGTGTAGAAGAATGAAAATAGATCCGTATCTATCGTCATACACAAAACTCAAGTTCAAATGGATCAAAGACCTTAACATAAAACCAACCACAATGAACCTCATAAAAGAGAAAGTGGGAAGTACATTTGAATGCATTGGCACAGGAGAACACTTCCTAAATAAAATACCCGTAGCACAGATATTAAGAAAAATGATTAATAAATGGGACCTCCTGAAACTGAGCAACTTCTAGTTTCTCAGTCAATAAGACAAAACAGCAGCCTACAGAATGAGAAAGGATCTTCACCAACCCCACATTGGACACAGGTCTGATCTCTGAAATACACACACACACTCACACACACACAAAAAAAAACCTAAAGAAATTTGTCATCAAAAAAAAAACCCCAAATAGTTCAATTAAAAAAAAAATGAGGTACAAACCTAAACAGAAAGCTCTCAACAGATGAATCTAAAATGGCTGAAAGACACTTAATGAAATGCTCAACATCCTTAGCCACCAGAGGAATGCAAATCAAAAGAACTTTGAGATTCTATCTTACACCTGAAAGAATGGCCAAGATCAAAAACACAGATGACAACTTATGCTGAAGAGTATGTGGGGTAAAAGGAACACTCCTCCATTGCTGGTGGAAATGCAAACTGGTACAGTCACTTTGGAAATCAATATTGTTAGGAAAAAATTCTTAGAGGGGCGGCTCCACCAGTGCAAAGAAATCCAATTAGGTCAGAGAGAACCGAATTAGTCTTGGTGCTACTTTTAGTGGCCCTACAATGTGCCCCAGCCATGTAACTGTCACCCACATTCAAAGGGACTAGTTTGGACCTATGCTGTTTCTTTCCCTGTCCAACTGGAGTTGGTGAGCTCCCATTAGCTCATATAGATTGTTTCAGTGGGTGGACCCACCATGGTCTTGACCTCTTTGCTCATATTCTCATTCCTTCCACTCTTCATCTGGACTTTGGGAGATCAATCCACTACTCTGATGTGGGTCTCTGCCTTTGTTTCCATCAGTTGCTGGATGATGGTTCTATGGTAATATTTAAGATATTCATCAGTCTGACTACAGGGCAAGGCCAGTTTAGGCACCCTCTCCTCTATTGCTTAGGGTCTTAGCTAGGGTTGTCCTGTGGATTCCTGGGAATTTCTCTACTGTCAGGTTTCTTGTTAGCCCCCATAATGGCTCCCTCAATCAATATATTTCTTTCCTTGCTCTCATCTCTGTCCTTCTTCCATCTCTACTATCCCATTCCCTCAAGTTCTCCTCCCCTTCCCCTTCTCCCCTTGCCTTCCCCTTCCACCCTTCCAACTCCCCCACCCCAATGCTCCCAATTTTGTCAGGAAATCTTGTTTATTTCCCCTTCCTAGGTGGATGTATGTTTTTCTTAGAATTCACCTGGTTACTTAGCTTCTCTAGGATCATGAACTATAGGCTCAATATCCCTTGCTGTACAGCCAGTATCCGCTTATGAGTGAGTACATACCATGTTCATTTTAATGGATCCGGGTTACCTCACTCAGGATGTTTTTTTTTTTTTCTAGTTTCTTCCATTTGCATGTGTCATTGTTTTTTACCACTGAGTAGTACTCTAATGTGTAAATGTGTCACATTTTCTTTATCCATTCTTTGGTTGAGGGGCATCTAGGTTGTTTACAGGTTCTGGCTATTACAAATAATGCTTCTATGAACATAGTTGAACAAATGTCCTTGTAGTATTATTGGGAATCTTTTGGGTATATGCCCAAGAGTGGTATTGCTGTGTCCTGGGGTAGGTTGATACCCAATTTTCTGAGAAACTGCCATACTGATTTCCAAAGTGGTTGTACAAGTTTACATTCCCACCAGCAATAGAAGAGTGTTTCTCTTATTCCACATCCTCTCCAGCATATTCTATCATTAGTGTTTTTGATCTTAGCCATTCTGAATTGGTATAAGATGGTGTCTCAGAGTTGTTTGGACTTGCATTTCCATGATGGTTAAGGATGTTGAGCATTTCCTTAAGTGTCTTTCGGGCATTTTAGATTCATCTGTTGAAAATTCTCAAGTTCTGCACCCCATTTTAATTGAGTTTTTGGAATTTTAAAGTCAAATTTTTTGAGTTCTTTATATATTTTGGGGATCAGTCCTCTGTCTAATGTGGGGTTGGTGAAGATTTTTCTCATTCAATAGACTACCTTTCTCGTCTTGTTAACTATGTCCTTTGCTTTACAGAAGCTTCTCAGGATCAGGAGGTCCCATTTACTTGTTGTTGCTCTCAGTGTCTGTGGTATTGGTGTTATATTTAGGAAGTGGTCTCCTGTGCAATGAAGGTAACTTTCTATTTTCTCTTCTATCAGGTTCAGTGTGGTTGGTTTAATATTGAGGTCTTTAATCCATTTGGACTTGAGGGGTTTTTTTGTAAACATATTTATTTATTTATTATGTATACAATAATCTGTCTGTGTGTATGTCTGCAGGCCGGAAGAGGGCACCAGATCTCATTACAGATGGTTGTGAGCCACCATGTGGTTGCCGGGAATTGAACTCAGGA
>NW_026070804.1:0-3221 GCF_014885135.2 Alexandromys fortis
CAGGCAGATCTCTGTGAATTTGGGGCCAGCCTGGTCTCAAGAGCTAGTTCTGGGACAGTCTCCAAAAAAAAAAAAAAAAAAAAAAAAAACCAAACAAACAAACAAAAACGATATACCTTGCAGGCCCAGTCAACAAAGTTAGAAATGGACTGGAACATAAATCTAAAGAAGTCTTTTTATATATGTTAAAGGGGGTCAATCATATGTAAATAAATGTGTGCATACTAATCATATTTGCCATATTCAATATTTCCACAAGCACTGCTTCTGTTATCCTGCAGTTGAAGGATCAATCATGGCCATGTCTAGGAGATTTCAAAGAGAAGTGGGTACAGTAACACAGAAAGTAACATTTCAGCATCTTAGAGTGAAATTACACTCTATTAGAAAAAGAAGCTGACATTTACACAGTGAATACTACACAGCAGAGAAAACAATGACATCTTGAAATTTGTAGGCAAACGGATAGACCTAGAAAACGTTATATTGAGTGAGGTAACCCAGACCCAGAAAGACAATTACCATATACTCAGTCTAAGTGGTTTTTAAACATAAACCAAAGAAAATTCAGAAACTCAGAGAATCCAGACAACAATGAGGACCCTAAGAGAGACATCTATGGATCCAATCTACATGGAAAGTAGAAAAAGATAAGATCTCCTGAGTAAATTGGGAGCATGGGGACCATGGGGGAGGGTTGAAGGGGAGGGAAGAGGAAGGGACGGGAGCAGAAAAAAAATGTATAGCTCAATAAAATCAGTAAAAAAAGAAAAAGAAACTGAATGGCACTGATGAGATGGAATCACAGTTCCTTTTCTAAAATCCAAAGCAACAACACAATACACAGACATAAAAGTACACATAAGTCAACAGCTTGTCTCAAATACATTTTATGTGCATGCCTTGTTGTGAGCTATTCTTTTTGTCCTATATTTATTAACTATTTATTTATTTTGTCAAATAATGATAAAGTTTGTGATCTATTACATACAGAAACTAAGAGCAAGCCAGATGAAGGAACAAAGAGAGGTCAGGACATTTTCCCTTCGTTGGACAGCTTACCCTCTGAAGAAACATCAAGCCGATTCTATTTTCAGGGCCTTAGGGAAATGTATAATAATCTGCTCTTGTAATCTTCTCTAATGCTCTAAGAAGTTCTGTCAAAGAGAACTCTTTAAGTCTAGAATGGAATAATATTTTTCTTATCTTGTTCTCAGCAAAGATGGAAAAGAGGACCTACTCACTTATATTCAAGTATAAGAAAAAGTTTTCTTATACTTAAAAACACTGCAAAATGATCCCTAAGCTATCTGCCCTAATTCCTTCTGGAAATCCATTCCTTACATGGGCAATTCTGGTTCTCAAATTCTATATTATGAGCAGTTATTTAAAATATCTAGTATTTCTTGGATAAACCACTATCAATGAGTAAATAACTTTTTATTAGTCTTATTTCCTCCTATTTATAAAAATGTAAAGTTCTAATTAATATTCAAATCGAATAAATCCATAGTTGAAAAATCAACTCAGTTCTTTTCTTTGTACTTTTAAGGAAGGATGCCCCCCAAATAAAATATATTAACAGTTGTTACATAGAAGATTCCTCAAACATACAGTTGTATCACATATCTAGTTGAAAACAAATGAACACAGCATTATCTAAATTGGGCGGTTGGAAACTGATGAAACTTTAATGAGACACCTTCCTTGGATAGGAAATATATGGTAAAGCATGGTGACCACTCAAAGAATCAAAGAATACTGTATCAACCTTATTCAAAGCACATTTCCCCAGAAACTGAAGAATGGCCCAACAGAGTTCTGTTCTGTGTCTGGGTTGTATCAAGTCTCACTTATGCTTTACCTTTATGATTAGGTATCATCTATTGAAAATAATAATATCATTTCCACTCAGGATAAAAACACCTTCTGCTATCTTCTTGCATTTTGATATATAATAAAGTTGTAAACAACATATTTTTCACTAGAACCTGAGAAATGACTTAGAGTCAAGTTTCCCATGCTAAATAATTACAGTGAAACACAGATAAAACCTTCTGGACAAAAACCAATATCTCACAAATAATTTAGCCCATACATCACAACCCCAAATGCCATAATTCTAAGTGTTAACATCTGAAATGGTCTAGATCTTTTATATCAAAGATTTCAAAATGTCAATTCCCAAATGATAATTCCTGGTGAAAAAAAAAAAAACCTTCAACAAATAATCAAGGTTCTTGTTGGGAAATTTGCCATACATAATTTCCAATATATACTACAATTTATTTTTTTTAAACATTTTATGTTCTCTCTTTAGTAGAGCTCTCATGGGAAAAAGTTCCATGAGGTTTTATTTAATAAATTTCTGATAAAGACAACAAAAAGAAAGAATAGTTTATTCAGTAGTGATGCTAAGGAAACTGAACATTCAAATACAGAATACGGAAACAGCAGTATTGCTCAAGAGAACACCTAAACAACTTACTGAACACAGAGCAGACAAGCTGGTGCCTACCTACAGCCTTCACCTCTATGGAATAAAGTTCATGGTACTAGAAGGTACTCTGCATGCTACCAAAAGAGAAATCAAAGGTAAATCAAAGGAGAAATGAAAGCTAAATATCAACCCAGCTACAAGCCCCTTTACCTACAATGGTGACCTGCCTGTAAAACATGTAGGTGCAGGAGTGGCACCAAGTTGCTGGCAGCAATCAACAAATATCTGAACTTATTTAAGACCCACTCTCGGTTCAACTTCCTATCAATTTCTTCTTCCTTCATTTTTCCTAACCTTATTCATCTAAGCTGTATTTGCTAGATGATTCTTATCTGGGACCCAAAATTTTCTTATGAGGAAGAATAATTTGAAATGAATATTTTGATGGCCTATTCTAAAGTTGACACTAACAATTTCTTTCTATTGAAAAACATAGATTAACAGAGGCCCAGTGGCACATACATATACAATCTTCCACAAAACTTGCTTTTACTGTTTAATTCTTGGTGTGCAATTCCCCTTTGTATGCGGTTAATATGTTTTATTATCATTGGTTAATAAAGAAGCTACTTTGACAAATGGCAGGGCAGAATATAGACAGGCTGGAAGATATAGATAGATAGATAGATAGATAGATAGATAGATAGATAGATAGATAGATAGATGGATGGATGGATGGATGGATGGATGGATGGATGGATGGATGGATGGATAGATAGAT
>NW_026070805.1:0-3218 GCF_014885135.2 Alexandromys fortis
TTCCTCAGTCTCCTGAATGATGCTAAGATTACACATGCTTGGTGGCTATTTTTTAAAATTTTGATGTCTCATTCAAATACTCAAACTGAGGCACAATGGTAAGTAGAATTCATCCTTGACATGGCTATCAAGAAGCAGTCAAGTTCCTTAGATGCTTATGTTCTTTTCCAACAAGGGGATGGATAAGTCAAACCTTCCCAAAACACAGTACAGAAGAAGTCACAAAAGGTTGAAAATATTCAGGTGCTCCAAGCAGAACAAACTTACTTTGAATGAGATCTCTCACACATGCAGAGAGAAGACAAGCAATCTTGAAAGATTAGGAGTTCCAGCTATGTATGGTAGCTCACATGCCTGTAATCCCGGGGCCCTCAGGAGGTTGAAACAGTTGCCTCAAGCTCGAGGTCAGCCTGTGCCACACAATGAGTTCATGTCAGTGGAGGCTTCAGAGCAACACCCCATTGCGAGAACAATAAAACCTGCTGCCTCTGCGGTGGTTGATCGGAAAACCTCTAGAAACACCCTCTCCGCTGCTTACGGCTCAGATCTTGCGGATCACAAAATGTCCTCTTTGGATTGTAGTGTGAGATCTACGGAGTCACGTGGGCTCTGCTGTCAGCTGTGGATACAGTTCTTTATTGTGGTTGCAGGCTGTTCTCCCTAAAATAAAATTCAGCATGTGTTGAATTTAAGTTTAGCCTGGCTTACTTCTCTGCCAAGCAGAATGTAAGTAGAGTGGATATAATACTGTGCTAACTTTCTTTTCAACATCAACCCAAATTCTGAATGTTCTTATCCATTTACTATTAGACTTTCATGGGGAAGCAAAATGGGAGCCTTTCGGGGCCTCGTCCTTGGCAGCGCGGAAACCCATTTGGATCCAGATTGTGCCACTTCCTGTCTGTACAGGCAGGGTGATAAAAATGTTTAGGCCACATCATGGTAACATGCTGTACAGGAGGGGACTCTACAGGCCGTACAGGGATACTAGGGTAGCCTCAGTATTAACACACGCTCTCCGCATCCAAGTTCTGAACCAATCCAGAAACCGACAAGGGTAAGGCCTACCGGAGGCTGTTGGCATTCGTGGTGAGGTGGACGTCAGATGTCTTCAGCCTCCTGAAACTGAATACCCACAGCACAGAGAGTCGCGGGCAATCTGTTCACTCACAGCCAAAGCCCTTGCTACAAAGCAGTTTCTAGTTACATAGTAGTAGTAGTTCTTACGGGCTTGTTTTGTAAAGAGCCAGCATTGCAAATACTGTTGCTTCCAAACTTGCCAATGAGAGCCATCTCTCCTCCCCAAGGAAGAAAGATGAGGAGGTTGAGGTGTTAGAAAATACCTCGTTAGAAAATATACCCTGAGGGGGTATAAAACATCAAAAGTGTCCTCTTCTGACAGGAAGGTCCCAACAGGCCATTTAGTACAGTGCCAAGCACAGAAAGGCATTTAGTAAGTATCACCTGTGCCTAATAGAATCGCCAATCCTTAAGGAAAAGAGAAAACAATCATAAAACTGTCTTTTGGATTTTGACAAGGGAGAGGGAGAGTGGCAAGCCTCAACAAGCAGCTAAAAACCTTGACGCCAAAAGTCCTCATGTGTCAGATAGGCATTTTTAACTTGGCTTCTTGGAGAAAAATGGTTTAAGTTAGGGAGAGACCTCCAAGCCTGTGCATTTGGTTATGAATTCTAACAGCCATCTATCGCAGAGAGGAGACCGAATCTCAAGCGCCAGGCTCTGAATGCACGCCTCATAGTGTGTCCTAATCTCTGAGATGTTTAGGAAGGGTTTACTAAGAGCATGTTCCTACCATATTCTAAAGGTGTTTACTCAGTTGTGTACTCACAGGGCTTTACTGCGTGTCCCGTGCCAGCCTTAAAATTTTACTTTGTAGCACAGACCAGCATTGAACTTGCAGCAACGCTTCTGCCTCAGCTTTTAAGTGCTAGGATTCCAGACGAGTGCCACCGCGCAAAGCTGCTACAGTTCTATGGAGGGCAAAACTGAAACTTGGAGTTTAAGTAGCTTTTCTAAGATATCTAGATTGTAAATGAAAATCAGGATTTGGTACTGTGTGTGCCTGACCCCGACCCAACCCGGCTTCATGTGCAGTTGGCCTGGCATTTGCAGAGCCCAGATCTTGGGTTGGGTCCCGCATATGACTCAGTGTCCTGTTGTCATTATCCTGATAGAAGTTCTTTGTTGTTGTTTCATTTTGTTTTGATGAGGCAGGCTCTCATCTGACCCAGGCTGACCCTGAACTTGTAACGTAGCAAAGAATGACCTGCACTCTCTTCCTCCCAAGTGCTAGGATTCCAGACATGTGTTACCAGACCAGCAATAATTTGAAATTAAATGACCAACAGTCTTCACTTTGCTCCGTGTCCTTTAAACCATGTAGCCCGTTGAGCAAGACATGTTTACTTCCCATGACCTCAGTCATTGTTTTCACCAAACCTGAAGGGTTCCACACAAATAAAAAACCTTCCTTTAGCCAAAGAACCACAGAAAATTGGCTTCTCTGGGTAGAATACTAGTATGTGGTTAATTACTTATGTCTGGTTCTCTATTTGTATGAATATATATCCATGATTCAAAGCCAAGCCTCTGCCACTGAAAACTCTTGCCTCACATGGTCCTTGGCTTCTAGGGACTTCTTTAGTGCTGCCATGATGGTCCCAGGCTGCACAGACGATCCAAGCCAAGAAGTGGTGAGGAGAAAGCCTGGAGGCTTATGAGGGGTTGGTACATCCACATCTAAGCTCATGTGTCTAAGTACGTTCCAAGCCAAGCATAGATTAATCTGGTATTATCTTGCTGATGTTTTCCATATTTCAACTCCCACCAATTGGCGCAAATAAGGAAGGGATAACGGAACACGTATTGCTTCAATTTCCCAACTTTTCTGCAGCCACATATCCACTGGCAGGCCAGCAGCTGTTCTAGGCTATTGAGGACAGCAATGTAGAGCATGTCATGTAAGCAGCTCCAAAAGGGACCTGTCAGTTACCTTACTTATCCATCAATCTGTAATACTCATTTTTTTGTTTGTTTGGTTTTTTTTTTTTTTTTCGAGACAGGGTTCTCTGCAGCTTTGTTCTCCACACATTCAGGCTTGTGGGGCTGGAGAGATGCCTCAGTGGTTAAGAGCATTGCCTGCTCTTCCAAAGGTCCTGAGTTCAATTCCCAGCAACCACATGGTGGCTCACAACCAT
>NW_026070806.1:0-3213 GCF_014885135.2 Alexandromys fortis
TTTTTCTGGGGATTTCATGCATTGGTTAGCATGCCCATCCTTTGACAGCCTCCTTTCTGGAGGATTCAAGGATGATGCACCTTTTAACCACCAGGAGGCAGTAGACAATTACAACCGGTGAAGCTCAAGCTTCTAAACCTTGGTAGTTTGTAATGCAATACCAAGAAGTAACCTGAGCAGTTTAAGGCAGACTAAGCTCCAGGTAAAGCAACAAATGTTCTTAATACAGGAGTATTCTTCACTGAAATGCTAGTTTGCTTTGGGTCTTAGGCTGAAGTTCTGAAGAGTGGGTTTTGAGGGATGGTTGAGGGCTCCAGATATTTACTAGATTTAGCTGAAAGGAGAACTTTCAACTATAACCACTGAACCAAACCAAGAGCTCACTTGTTTCAGTGTCCCATGGAAACAATACTCCAAACTCACTCTACTGGTTTTCAAGATGAGATCTCATTACTGCCTGGGAGCCCAGACTAAAGCAGTGTTCTTGTCTCTGCCTCTTTAGTAGGTAGGACCACAGTTGCATGCCAGCACTAGGCTACCATTAGCATTAAGAAACCTGAAGACCAAACAGCTAAAGTCCTACTGTCTCCCAGCTTTTGCACTTTGCAGCTTCTGGATTACAGATTAGCTATGCAGACTTTTAGACTCAAGTTTTATACCATCTGAGTGTGTGTATGGGGGGGGGGCACTCCATATCATAAACATTATGAACCTGGAGCTCCCATTAATTCAGAATCAAGAAAACTAAAAATCAGAATTTTCTAAAAATATCTGAGACTAATCCCTTGCACACAAATCATTTTTTCACTTTTCCCCACCTCTCCCAACTCCCATCCTTACACACATGATGCTTCCCCAATTGGATTTTTAAGGTCATAATAAATGTGCAGTTAAGTCTTCCACAAGTTTCTAAAAAGATGTTAACCTGGAGACACTCTTGCTCTGCTAAACTTAAAATCAATGACCTAAAAATATTATCTATATGTAGGCTGGAATCTGCCCTCATAGACCAACCATCCCATTAACCTGTTAACTGTAAGGTTCACAGCCCACCAGCAAGAAAACACTAGAGGGCACAACCTGTGGTCAAAGATTGCTCTCAAGTTTTTTTTTACTGCTTTCCTTGGTTGAAAATGAAGTGCCCAGGAAGTCAGAAACCATACCTTCCCATAAATAAAGAAAAGATCCTACAGAAACCAGGGTTAAGGACAACATTTTATTGCTACCAGAGGCTTTATCACCAGTCCATGGTTCAGACTACAGTGCCTTCTTCAGACTGCAAAGGGAGCTCAGGGTGCAGAAGTCACTCAGAGAAAAACAAGGGGAATAACTTCTTATCAAGAAAATCCTGACAGCTTAATATAAACTAGGGTACTGAATTCAATTATAAGTTAGACTCCAATCACGGCTGCCCCACAGCTAGACAGTTGCTCCTACTCATTTTAAAAGAACGAGAACAGATCAGTTACAAAAATCTAAGTATGTGTTACATACATGTTTCTTTGGTGAGCACCCAGATATATTAACTTTATAAGAAATTCTTTATACAAATGTCAAAAATGCTCAAAATGTCCTAATTACACACCATTTTTAAGCTTTAAGATAAGCAAAAAGGTAAAAAAAAAAAAGTCATCTAGTTTTTCAACTAAAATGAGACACACAAAGTAAGAGAATGTTTTCAGTTACCATTGATTCATGAGGATAGCTCAAAGTGCCCTTTTTGAACTAACCAACTTGAGCCATGGATTAACATGGATGCCACACAAAAATTTGCTTACTGAATTGCTTTTAAAAAAAAAAAAGGGTGGGGCTACCTATTCAGTGGGAGTCAGAACACATACATCAAGCACAAAGATTATTAAGTATCCAACAGAGAGGCAAGAAAACACAAGAGAAAAACCCAGGACACTGGAAACAAGGTTTCTAGCATTGAATTTTGCAACTTTCCCCCTTAAACCTTGATTTTTATTTTAGTTTTTTGGATATGGGGCAAACTATTATTTTAACAAAGAAAAAAGTGGAACTGACATAGTGCAAAGAACTTTACCTTTAAATATATTTTGGATCTTGAGTCTATAAATATATGCCTTTATATTAAATAATGCTGAATTGTAAGTAGCCACACAAAGGAACAAAAAGGCCACTTGTTTTTCTTTTCTCCTGGCTCACTTCACTCAGTCTGAAAAAGCACATGCCCTTCTCTACAGCCTTTCCTGGTTTTTATTGTCAGCCCTAGTGTGCACCGGAAGGTAATACCTGAAACTACATGACTGAAACAGGCTGCAAGGGTGGACAGGGAGAAGCATGCCCTTCTTGCCTTGATAAATCAGTGCCGCACACAGAGCCCACATTCTCTGAAGCATTATCTTCATTGTAGAGCCGCTTGATGCCATCGTAGAAGTCATCCACTTCCATTTCCTCCACTTTGCGTTTAGCAGAGGTATGCTTGCACCCACTGGCAGCTGGGAGGTGATGGTAGAAGGCTGTTGTACCTCTGACTGGCACTTCTGGCTTGCTGTTGCCCTTGGAGAAACCTGGGCCTGAGACAGAGGAGGGATGTAATTTCAACGCTCCTCTGTCGCAGGACACCAGGGTGTGCTTGAGGGGACGGTAGACATAAACGGAATTTAGAGGCAGGGAAGACTGCAGAGCAGAAAGGTGATGTGCTGCTAGCTCCCGACAGTGGATCAACTGCGAGCTGTCCATCTGGACCAGGAAATAAACAAAACGACGTCGATCATTAACGAACACAGTCCACTGTTGCCTTTACCAGCCACTGTTACATCCTGTGCCTTCTCTCCCTTGAGCTTTATTTTCTCTCTACCACATCTTCTACGTCACTCATTGATTCTTCCACCTACCAAGCATTCTTTGAAATATGCTTATATCCATGCTTTGAGCATAAATCTGCACCTGTGTGCTAGGCACTTACATCAACAGAAACTTTCTTTGTTCACTGCTCTATTAGCAATGGAAACCATTAAACTAAAGATGATGGGAAGTTTGCTTAGCAGAAAATGAGTATTTTTTAAACAATGTTTTTTTAAACATTTAATTATGAGGATCAAGTTGTCCCTGTTGTGCCTATACATTTTTTTAAATTTTTATTTATTTATTATGTATACAATATTCTGTGTGTATGCCTGCAGGCCAGAAGAGGGCACCAGACCTCATTACAGATGGTTGTGAGCCACCATGTGGTTGCTGGAAATT
>NW_026070807.1:0-3235 GCF_014885135.2 Alexandromys fortis
CTGTGGTTTTGGAGCCTGTCCTGGAACTAGCTCTTGTAGACCAGGCTGGTCTCGAACTCACAGAGATCCACCTGCCTCTGCCTCCCGAGTGCTGGGGTTAAAGGCGTGCGCCACTACCGCCCGGCTGATACTTTTTTTTTTTTTTAAGTTTTGGAAAAAGAGAATTTGCTGAAAAGTCCCTCACCGTAATGTGATAGCCACTGTAAATCTTTGTTTTTCTCCTCAGTGTGTTCAGCTGCTCCCCATAACCAGGAGCCTCGGGCGCAGTTACTGTCCATGGGTACATAAATAAATAGGTAACCCTGAGCAAACCTCTTGGTGCGGCTACTTCCACTGCATCGCAATAGTTCCTTTCTTAAGATGAAGTCTCAGCAGGCTTACAGAGGAAAGTCCAAGGACAGCTGGGTTATTAGGAATAGAGGCTGACTTGGACGGTTGCTTTCATTTCCGTTTTATTTGAGTTGATGACTTAGAACTCCCACGGGACAAAGTAGAAACCATTTCTTAGGCCTGGCTCTGGAGTTGTGATCAGAGCTGCTGGAGTAGCCCAGCCTGTTGCCTTCTGTATGAGTTAGTGAGCTGCAAGAAGTTGTTGGAATGAAGAGGTTGGGAGTTTTCACAGGAAGCTCAGCGGCAGTATTTGTGTAGCGTGTACGAGGCCAGGCGTGGCTTCTGTCCCCAGTGCTACAAAATGCAGAATGAGGAAAAAGATGTAACTTCTGCAAGAATCTCTAGCCATTTCTAGTTTTTCTTGGTTTCAGGCCACAAAAAAAATTGCTGGAGAATCAAGCTCATCGTTTCCTTCTGCTCTGCATGGTGATGTCATGAAGTTCTTCTTGCCAGTGACTTGTAAACATTATCTCCAGCCTTGATCCTTTCCCAGGCCCTCTTTCTAAATACTTACCCGACATTTTTATTCAGAAGCTTAGTCTTCTCTTCAGACTCAGTACATTCAAAATGGACATCATCTTCTGGCCCTCACTAGAACCGGATAGAATCTGCTACTGCCTTAGCCTCATCATTCTGAGCCCCCCATGCCTGTAACTCCAGACTGCCTTTCTCTCCCTCCTCTGAATGCTGTTGTGCTTTCAGTCAGGCCCACGGTCACCCTTGTTCTCTGTCTGGTTCCTCTTGTGTGTGCCCTCCAAGGGCAGAGCTGAGAGCAGTGGGTGGAAACTGCAGGGAGGCAACTTTGCCTCCATATAAGGAATACTTTGAGCTGTTAAATAGAATGGCTGTCTCAGAAGTCTAGGCTCTCCATCACTGAAGGTGCTTGGTCGGAGGCTGCCCAGCTAATTGCTAAGAACATTGAAAAGACTGTTCTGGCATCCAAGGTGATTTCTACAGTGACTTTCAATCAAGAGGCGCCGATTCTATGGAAGGTAGCTTTGCCTCTCCCCTTTGGGGCAGGGAAACTATTTTAACCTTAAAGAAAAATATCCCAGCCCTTAATTTAGGTGCTAGTTACCCAGTTGCCTATAGTTTGTAGGCTAATTGATGGTTTTCATTTAGTTTGAATGCCCAGGCACCAATTACTATAGGTTTTTTTTTTTTTTCCATTGAAACATCATTTATGATGAGTTGGGCATGTTGGCACGTCTTTAATCCCAGCACTTCAGGCAGAGGCAGGTGGATCTCTGTAAGTTTGAGGCCAGCTTGGTCTACATAGTGAGTTCCAGGTCAACCAATGCTACATAATAAGACCGTGTCTTGAAAAGAGAAAGAAAGAAAAAAAGAAAGGAAAAAAGAAACCATCTTTTTGTAGTAACCTTTTTTTTCCTGAACAGCTAAAAGATGATCTTACGAACCCTGTTTTTTTCTTTCATTCAAATCCTGTTCCGTTTACTACATAGTACCTAGAAATACTTTTCTTTCTTTTATCTTTTTTCATTTCATTATTATATCAAGCCAGACACTATCTGACTTTCCCTGGATATCTGACCTAGCTTGCTTAGCAGCCTTATTTCCATATGTCATACCCTATGCATTCTAGCCTTTTGTTCTTTTTAAATAGCCTATTTCTATCACTTTTTAAAATGATTCATTTTTAATTTTATTATTTTTAAGAAAAAGTCTGATTATGTAGCCCTTGCTGGCCTGGAACTCATTGTATAGACCAGGGTAGCCTCATATGGATCCCTTAAAAAAATAAATGGGCTTGAAAGTAGGCTTGGAGAGATGGCTCAATTTATTCCTATGCCCCTCCCAAAAAAAAAAAAACAAATTTAGGGGACAAGAGAGAGGGCTCAGTGGTTAAGGACACTAGCCGCTCTTCCAGAGGACCTGGGTTTGGCTCCCAGAACTCACATAGCAGCGCATAACTGTCTCTAACTCAAGTCCTAGGGGATCTGATGCCCTCTTTAGGCTTTTTTGGGCACCAGGTATACATGTACACAGACATACATGCAGGGAAAACACACACATGCACATACAAATTTTTAAGTATTTATTTATTTATTATGTATACAATATTCTGTCTGCGTGTATGCCTACAGGCCAGAAGAGGGCACCAGACCTCATTACAGATGGTTGTGAGCCACGATGTGGTTGCTGGGAATTGAACTCAGGACCTTTGGAAGGCAAGGCAATGCTCTTAACCACTGAGCCATCTCTCCAGCCCCATACAAATTTTTAATTGATGGAAACTATTCATGGTGTGGGTGTTGGTTCTTTTTCTGACTTGTGGGTCCTGGGTATTGAGCTCAGGCTGTCAGGCTTGGTGACAGGTACTTTTACCTTCTGTGCTGTCTTCCTGGTCCTAAAATTACATATTCTAATAAGAAATTATTTCACTTTTAACTGGTACTTACTTTTAATCTCTATATAAATGTGATTTGTGCTTGAGAAGGCAGGACTTATTTTTAGGTGAACATTATTTTTTGTGAGGTTTTGTAAAAACAAGCAAGGAATTATTAGAAGGAGAAAACCACTTCCCCACAGAGAAGGAGGAACGAGAGAGGCCAGGCCTGTGTTTAGATATTAGTAGGTAGGGTGCCACTCAAATTGTTCATCTATCCAGAGGTCTGCTTTTGGATAGCCTGCTGTATTTTTAGCTCCTGTCATTTTCTAATGCTGGATCCAAAGGCAAGCTATGATCCCGGCCCCAGGGTTACAACTGCCTACTGGTTCCTTTCTTTCTCTTCCTTTCCTTTCCTTTCCTTTCCTTTCCTTTCCTTTCCTTTCCTTTCCTTTCCTTTCCTTTCCTTTCCTTTCCTTTCCTTTCCTTTCCTCTCTC
>NW_026070808.1:0-3134 GCF_014885135.2 Alexandromys fortis
CACACACACACAGATCAATTGTAATCACATATTTCTTCTGAGCAATGATAGTTTTGAAGCATGGCATTCAGAGGTGACTTTGTCCCTTCTCGGGAAATAACAGAGAGAAGCTGGGGTGAATGAAGGATAAGTGACTAACTTAAAGGGACAAAGCTTAGCCGGGCAGAGGCAGGTGGATCTCTGTGAGTTCGAGGCCAGCCTGGTCTAGAAGAGCTAGTTCCAGGACAGAAGAATCTCAAAACAAGAAAGAACATGAGAGAGGATGAGATGCAGGTTTAATGTGCAGCATATCCCAGTCCACCTCATCTCTCTTGGCTTAGCTCTTCAGGTCCTGTGTGCAGGGACCCTCAGTGTTGTGAATAGAAGGGATATTGTAAAGCTTTGGTCTTCATTGGTTTTACGTAGTAAATTTTGGTTGGTTTGGTTTTCCAAGACAGAGTCTCACAGCTTAGGCAGGCACCCTCCCTTCTTCTCCACTTCATCTCCTTTCTGCATAGGGCCCCTGAGGATTTCCAGGCTGATTTGAATATGCCCTATTCTTCTTCTGGTGTGTTTCCAGTTAGCATTTCTCAGACCTTTTGGCTCCTCTGTATTATTGGTGATTACTGGATTTCTCAATTAAATATGAGGAGAAATGGTTTTGATTATATTTTTGATATATATATTTATAAAGTTCTAATTTATTATTTTCTGTTAATATTCATAGAACAAAGGCTTTGTGAATTACTATGGACCACAGAGATTTGGGAAAGGAAGGAAAATTCAGACAGACCAAATTGGATTGGCTTTGCTGAAGAATGAAATGGTATGAGTTTTCATAAATATAATCTTAATTTTAATCATTTGTACTTCTTACATATTCTTCATACTTTACACTTAATCGTGGCATGTAACTGCATGTGTGCATGCACATACACTCACACACATCATTCATCAAGAAAATGCTCTACAAACTTGCTCACGGGCTAATCTGATGGGGACATTTTCTTAACTGAGACTCCCTCATCCCAGATCACCTTGGCATGTGTCAAGTTGTCAGAAAATCAGCCACCACAGATCTATCAACTTTTTATGAATATTTGTTTGGATAGATACTATAGAAGAAGATGGAATGGAAATTGGGATGAATGTATTATTCCAAGTTGCTTTCATACTATGAGCTACATACTCAGAAATAAATCCTAGAGAAAAAAAAAGGAAGTAGGTAATTTTTTTTAAATTAAAAAAGAAACATCATATATGTGTATGACTTAAAGCAAACTAGACCTGGATGGAGGTGGGTGGTCCTTGGACTTCCCACAGGGCAGGGCAGGGAACCCTCATTGCTCTTTGGGCTGACGAGGGAGGNGGTGGGGAAGAGACAGAAATCTTTAATAAATAAATTAATTAAAAAAAGAAATGAACCTGTCCCATTGGATTTCTGGATACAGATTATATGTACTCCATTTTTTATGTTCATTTCTCAGACTGTCAAATTATTCATTAAAAATGAATTGTAATTGTCATTATGAATTGAATTCTATCCAAAGTTTCAATAAACAAAAACAGTTAAAAAAATAAAACAAATATTAAAATTGACACTTTTTATTATATTTTGCCAGTATGGAGGTCAGAGACAACTTGCCAAAGTCAGTTCTCTCTTGCCACTGCGTGAGTCCTGGGGACTGAACTCGGGTCCTCAGGCTTGGCGGCAAGCACCTTTATCTACCGAGTCATTGTGCCAGCCCTAACTTATTTTTTAGAAACCAAAATTTCAAAGAACTTGAGAATATAAGTGAAACTAATGGCTTGATATTGTTGATTCCTCCGCTGTTTTTGCCGTGCGTCGGCTAAATGTGAGTATGTAGGCTGTTTGCATCTTGGCTGAACACGGAGGGACAGAAGTGAGATGCTTGATGTCGGGGCTTCTCCAGTGTTGTAGTTACTTTTGGTCTACATGGAAGGGTCGTCTCTACACGTGAAACTGATTAAACGTTGAAAGTTCAAGGAAGAAAATAACAGCAACGTTTTCCGTCCTTTCCAGATGCCCAAGAATTTGCACCTTTTTCAAAAAGTAATTTGTCAAATTTTAAAACCTGTTTACTTGGTTAATTTTTCAAGGTGAAGGCCATAAAATTATTTCTTAAGCCAGAAGACGTGGATGATCCTGTAAATAAAGCAAAGGCATACTTTCTTCAAACTGGTATGTCAGTTTCTTTGCTGATCTATGGTAATACAGACACAGATAAAAATACCCTGCGTGGGCCTGTCCTTCAGGTGCACACACTGAGAAATGGCAGGCGTCACTGAGCTGGGGGACTCTTAGAGGGGAGGAAGAATGGGAACGGTTTGTACTTTGAATCATTTGGCTGCCTGACGCAGGTTCTTTCTTTTATCTGGCTTGCTTGGACTTTTGTCTGTCCTACCTGTACTGTGGGGTAAGGAGAGGCGGGAAGTCTTTCCCTGTCTCCCCTCACTGAAGTCCTGTAGGAGGAGTTTCACTCCACACCGGACTGATGGCAGTAGGCGCAGCAACCAGCAAAGCCTCCAGCTGACTGGAGTTCATTTAGGAATTGTTTCTGAGGAGCTGTCGCGTATTCCTGGCTCCCCTTTGGCACTTGATTTGATGTGTGTATAGCACTGTTCGCAGACACACTGAAGAAATGCGATTCTGATTCTGAGTGTGCGGCAGGTGAGCGATGGCTTCTCTGTCCACGTGTGATTTTTTTTCCTCTTGTAGAATCTGAGACAATAATTCTCTTATCAATGATTCTGAAGCTTTATGCACCCAAGGAGCACCCAGTACTTTTATTAAATAGCAGTTACAAGGCCACCCATGAATAAGCATCTTTGGGGCTCAGCAATACATGTTTTAAAACCCATTAGCTAGGATACAGATTGTCACAATTTATTCATCTGACTTTCTATTGTATGTCTATAACAGTTCTTCAGAAGCACCTAGACCCCTCCAGTTTACCGTTTAACCCCTGGCGATTAGTTCTTTTTGTTGGGCAGTCTTCTGAATTAGATTAACTCTGGTCTGAGGAAGAGATCTGGCCAGCCCTTCCTAATGCTAGGCTCGCTTGATCTTTCTTATTTTTTTTTTTACTCCACTCTCTGTTCATTTATTTATTTATTTATTTATTTATTTATTT
>NW_026070809.1:0-3244 GCF_014885135.2 Alexandromys fortis
AAAAACAAGTTATGTATAGATTACAGAATTATCTGTGATTCTGTTTCTCTAATTTTTATACTTATTAAGTATTACACAATGAGGTATTAATTTTTCCATCAGGAAAGAGAAAATACATTACATGAAAGTTGCCCACAAAGAGCAGGAAGTAAATGCAAGAATAGATTCCTACTAGATGCAAAACATTTTTAATTAATTACTAAAATAAGACATTGGCCTTACCTTTGTGTGATTTAAAACATCTTTCCTATCTGTCCTCCTTAATCTTCATGCTAGTCAGCCGGACAAAATGACTGCTTTTTATTTTTAATGGCAAAACAATTATAAACGTATGGTATTTGATGCGATGTTGTAGGCTAGGATGAGGAATCGGGCAACTAAATCACATGGCATGCTTCTCACGTCTCCAAGATGAGAACATTTAAACAGCCCCTCTTTCAGCAACTAGAAATTCCAAGGAACAGAGCAAAGCCGAAGGGAGAGCGAGTGAGTCCTGAGATTGATAACGGAGTTGTTGAGGTTTCTTGAAAGCCCCCCTGGGTCACCTCCTTATGAGTATGATGGTCTGAGCAGCCTGTGGGGAAAGCCCCCTGGGTCACCTCCTTATGTGTATGAGGTATGAGCAGCCCATGGGGAAAGCCTTTTAGGTCCCACACTGAGCCTTTCTACCGGAAGCCAGGGGACTCCCCTCCAAAAGCAGCTAGCTGTCTGGATGCTCCATCGATGCTGGATGCTTGTCTCAGAAGAGTATTCTAGGCCTCCGACGAGCCTTCAAAGACCAGTTCTTAAGAGAATAGCTTGAATGTAACTTCCAAAAGACCCTAAGCCAGAAACCCTGTTAGAACCACTACTGGGTTCTTGATCTTCAGAAACTTTGTGACCTGAATGTCTGCAGTGTGTCTAAATGCTGACATTGTTACATAGCCCTAGATTACTAATGCAGTTTCTAAGGCCAAATTGTTTTATGAAAGACCATAAACTTTGTCAAAATAGTTTTTCCTTGTTTTAGGTGACCCAATTATTTAATTGTCAGTTACATATCAATTAAAGTTAAATGCTAGATATCATACTAGGGTTATTAATCATAGACTCTTTGCATTTATCATTGTACTTTTTATACTTCATATCATGCCTTGAACAGGGGATGTGCTCAATAAAATGAATAAATGACTCATGAATTAGTTAATCATCTAAAATATTCTTTTTCTTTCTGACAGGCTGACTTTGAACTCATGATCCTCCTGCCTCTGCCTCCTTCAGCAAATCCTACCAGTGTGCACCACCACAACCCGTCTAAAATAGTCTTATAAACTACAGTGCAAGCATCTCTTTATTCACAAGTCTGATCTGGAGCTAGAAACTTTCCTATATTTTTTACTTAACATCAACACTCCCCCCCTCCAAAAAAAAAGCCCTCCAAAAATATATTTTATTAGCTCAGGACATTGAAATATCCATTGGCCAGCATTACTGTGGAATCTAGTCGCGGGCTATGCTGATCTGAGAACAGGAGGGAATTCCATTTGAGGCAGCTGGTGAAGGAGACACAACAGGTGTAAGCACTAGGTTGAAGTATGTACATGGGAAACACATGGTAGGATGTAATCAGTAAGGCAAAACCCTTCCCTGACATCCGTGTGTTCACTCAGTAGCATCTAATACTAGTTAGGCTGAGCCACTGACATCAATATTTGATCAACAAAACCTGAGATTTCACAAAACTAGTACCATTTGCCTATTTCTTTATACGGTTTATTTAGTATTGATCATATAATCTCATGGGGAAATTATTTTTTGAATCCCATTTCACTTATGAGGAAAGTAAGCCTTGAAAAGGCTAGGAAATAGACTAGGGTATTCATTGGTATGGTAATACTGAATTATGAGGAAAGTAAGCCTTGAAAAGGCTAGGAAATAGACTAGGGTCTTGCTCAGAAGAAATAGGTAGAAGCTGAATTCATGGCTAGTAGGGTGGATGTTAAGAGTTGAGGTCTAGGAGACTGGTTCCTGGACCCTGCTCAGGCATCAGCATCTAAGGATGCTAAAGTGTGTTGTATAAAATGGACAATTAGCATGTAACTTCCAGCCTCCCCATGCTTCCTCTCTAGTTCACTTACAACTAGAGTATATTTACTGAGATAATATAGGTAATAATTAATTTACTAGGACAATGTAAATGATAAGTAATTTACTAGGAAATGATAAGCAAATAAATGATAAATGATAAACAAATAGCTATTATACTATATTGTTTAGGGACTAATGACAAGGAAAGACACCTGCACCTGTTTGGTATGGTAATACTGAAGTATCCTTACTCCACTTTCAGCCTAATTCACAGGAACGGGATTTGCATAGGGACGCCTTTTAGCTACTTCATTGGACAGCTGTCTGTGAGAGCAATGTGAGTAACACATGTAAAGGCTGGTGCTTTGCATAAGAAGTGTTGAGGGAAAGTATCTACTATATTTAAATTAGCACACGTCATGGGCATCCCTCCTCCAGGGCAGCCTTATCTTCCATCCACTAAGCCGGACTGCCACACCTATTTTACCTTTGTCTTCCAACCAGTCAGACTGGCCGAGGCGGTGGCTGGGGGGGGGGGGCAAATCAGGAAGGCCTGAGTTCAGATCCCCAGCATGCCCGGAAAGCCAGATGCGATGGTGCACATCTGCAATCCCTGGGCTCCCGTGGCAAGATGGGAAGAGGAGAATCCTGAGACTCTCACGGGGAAGCCAGTCTAGTATGCACTGTGGCAAACAAGCAGACCGTGACAGCCTACCCCTGAGCTTTTCCTACTGCCACACAGCTGCCATGGCATCCCATGTGCCTACACTCAAACACACACACACACACACACACACACACACACACACACACACACACACACAAGGCTAAAAACCCAATACAGAAACTACAGCCCAAAAGATCGCTCACGTTCTCTGAAGCCTTCACTACTTGGCCAGTGGTTGAAGCCATTCTTGTTGTCTAGTTCTTAGCAAAGCTCTGTCCTTCAGTGACCTTTCCTGGTCTCTGTGACAGTGGGTGGTGTCAAAACAATTCACTTATTTAATAAGCACTAAACTATTGCTGTTTGTTTTATTACATAAAAGAATCATAGAAAAACATTTAAAAGCCCAATTATAAGTCCTTTGCATCACTTTCAGTCGAATTTCCACTCAATAATGCTCAAATGAATACAAATATATTAGGATCCATTTGCTGGGAACATCATCATGGTATT
>NW_026070810.1:0-3209 GCF_014885135.2 Alexandromys fortis
ATATGTTTCTTGTTTGATGTTGTTCATGCTGGTTGTCATTCTAATTTTTATGTATACTTTCCCTGGACAATACATTGTCTTAGTCCTCAGAACAATGCATTGAAATAGCTACTATTTTACTGCGAATTTATAGTTTTCAGACCTTGATCCAGAAAAACTACATTCACATTCAAAGTCAAATAGGAAAGTAAGATGCATTGAATACTAACTCTTGCATTCTGTCATCAAACTTGAGAATTTCTACCATTTCTCTGTAAGGCTACAATACACACAATAAGGAGGAGCATATCACTGTATGCCAACAAGTGAAACAAACTTTTACATGAACATATCAACTTAATACAATGTGTGCCTGTGTCAAAAACTAAAGAATAGCCACTAAACGTACATAGTTATCTCTGGGGTTTACAGAAATATAGACTATTTCTAAAACACTCTTTTCTATTGATTTTAGAAAGAAAAATTTACGTATTTTGTCTGCTAAATAAAATGCATAATATTGTATGATTTAAAGTTGTTCTGTGTTATGTTTCATATAGGTATGCAATTGAAGAAAATCAATCCTCACAATTATTTATTAGTGATTTATGGTGAAAACATTCAAAACTCTGTCTTTGGGGGTTTAAAAACACTATGAATTGTTTTTATGTATCATAAATCTATAGTGGAGCATCACATCAGAAGCTGTTGCTTCTAACTATAATTCTCTACCCATCAATCATTACTTCTCTGTTTCTGATACTCACTGTTAACTTTTCCCAGCATCTGGTAAGAATTGTTCTATTTTCAATTTTTATGATAGTGACTCAAAATAACTTCACTTAGTGTTATCAATGAAAAAGTTGACTTGTGTTGACAGTTGTTTTCCTAGGACTCTCCTCAAAGCCCCTAGTGACCTCTTTATTCCTCAGACTATAGATGAGGGGATTCAGAACCAGAATAACAATTGTGTAGAATGATGAGCTGATATTATCTACAGCTATAAAACTACCTTTGAGTTAATAATGAATATGAGCAAGCTTCATATGTGCAACATGACCTTGCATAATACAGAATATTAAATCAGAAAGAAAATATGTTGCACTGTTCTTTCATGATGTTCTTCTAATTTCAAATTATTTTTCCTTTCACAATATTTTATAAATCATGTTTTAAATTGAATTATAACATATTAGGTTTCCATTTTTTATATACCTTTCAATTCTTCCCCTCCTATATTTCCCCACACACTTTCTCTTTGCATAAACCTGATGTGGAATTCCCCTCTGTATGCTGTGACTATGTTTTCTTCCCATTGGTTAATAAATAATATGCTTTGGGCCTATAGCAGGACACAATATAGCCAGACAAGAAATCTGATATATAGAGAGAATAGGTGTAGTCAGGGAGACACCATGGAGCCACCTAAGGAGACAGACACCACTGGAACCTTACCAGTAAATAAACAGCCTCATGTTAAAATACAAATAATAGAAATGGGTTAATTCAATATGTAAGAGCTAGTTAATAAGAAGCCTGAGAAGTGTTGTAATTAATATAGTTTCTGTGTGAGTTTTCAGGTCTGGGCAACTGGGAACAAAAAAATGGCCCCTGCCTCCCTCCAACATTCTTTCTCTACTTTCATATCACTATGCTCTGCCACCCCCATCTTTAAGGTGTGTCTCACAATGCCCTCTTTCTAGATTCCTATATCTACAAATACTCCAGCTTAAACACATGAACTAAGAATTTAGAGGCTAGAATTCACGTATAAGAACACACACATATGTATCTACAAAGACTATATATATATACATACATATATATATATATATATACATATATATATATGTCAATTGTTTTAATTTCACTTTGCAGTGCTGGCAATTTAACTGAAATTTTCTTTATTATATTTTTCTTTAGCATTCAACAAAATTCTACGGTGTATATGTACCAAATTTTCATTATTTATTAATCCAATAATGGATATCTTCAGTAATTCTATTTCCTAGCTATTGTTAATTAAATGGCAATGAAGACTTGGAAATATATCCTGATATTCATTTATTATAATTTTTATTCAGTGCTTGTAAAAGTCAATTCCAATTTTCTAATATATGATTAGTTTAGAGTATCTAAATTGTATTACCATTTAAATGGTAATAAACCTGGTCTTTGTGTCTAAATGGACATGAACCTGGTCTTTGTGTCTACATATGACAAAACACCAGATCCTCTAATTCTTCCTTTAAAAAAGATTTACAGAACATTTTCAAAGGAACACAAACTTAATTCTGACCCCATTCTTCTCTACCATGTAACATATCATTTAATCTGGAATTACCAGGGATATTTCATTCACACTAGAATTAAAACCTCCTAAAGGTTATCATGTGTTGACAGTTGTTTTCCCAGGACTCTTTTCAAAGCCCCAGTGACCTCTTTATTCCTCAGACTGTAGATGAGAGGATTCAGAGCTGGTGTGACAATTGTGTAGAAAACTGAGCTGATGTTGTCTTGTTTGGGGCTATGGAAGGGACTGGGAAGAATATACATGAAGGAAGCACCACCATACCACATCCCAACCACAGTCAGATGGGAAGAGCAGGTGACAAGGGCTTTCTTCCTGCCCTCATTTGAGGGCATATTGAGCACAGTGAACAGTATTAGTGAATAGGAGGCCAGGATGGCAGTAAGAGGGAGAATGAGCATTGTCACCCCCATCAAATAAACCATGAGTTCATATCTGGAGGTATCTGCACAGGCCAGCTTTAATAGGGGAGGGATCTCACAGAACAGGTGGTTGACCAGCCGAGATTTGCAAAAGGAATACTGCATGGTGTAGATGCTATATCCTAGAGCACTGAGAGATGCCAAGATCCATGACGTGGCTATCATGAGCCAGCAGACCTTGTGACTCATCAAGATTGTGTAGTTCAGAGGTTGACAAATGGCCACATACCTGTCATAGGCCATGAAGGCCAGAAGGAGGTCCTCTGCACTGCCCAGTACGAGTTCTAGAAACATCTGAAGAGCACAGCCTCCAAAGGAGATGGTATTGTCTTTGAGTAGAAAATCAATGACAGCCTTAGGAGTGATAACTGATGTCAGGAGGAGGTCCATGAGCGAGAGCTGTCCAAGGAGGAGGTACATGGGCACGTGGAGCCGGGCATCCATCGTGATGACTAAGAGCAACAGACCATTGCTGGTCAGTGCCAAAAAGTACAAGG
>NW_026070811.1:0-3194 GCF_014885135.2 Alexandromys fortis
GTCAGCCCAAAGAGCAATCAGGGTTCCCTGCCCTGTGGGAAGTCCAAGGACCACCCACCTCCATCCAGGTCTAGTAAGGTGAGCAACCAAACTGCCTAGTCACAGCTTACCAATGCTAGTAAATGTAAGAAGATTAAAAGGAATATTTTAATTGGTCAAAGAATACTGGCACATGTGGGTACTCTTACCCAAAGTGGAGGTGGGGTCAAAGTAAAGGTTACCCACGTTTGTATCCTTGCAGAGCTGTTGTAATCTGGAGTTATAAGTTTTACAGATCTTAAACATGCACACATACACACAGAGAAATAAGGCAAGCATACTGTGGAAACACACCCATATACTCACACAGGTATAAAACAAGCATACTGTAGCTGCATTATTCTGAAGGACAAATAAAAGACTTCTAGGAACCTGTGTCAGCTGACCAACTTTAAAATCTTGGTGATGGCAAGTGGAGTGGCGGAAGCCACAAAAGCACAGAGTTGGACCCATTAAAAACCAGATTAAGAGATGCTGCAAGAGGAACCAAAAGTAAAGGAGGACACCTACAGAATTTTAGAGTGGAAGGACAGGGAAAATGTATCCAGATCCATTGTAGAGAACAAACAGTGAGAGATGAATAGCTGGAGAAGTGGGGAGGGGAGTGAGGAATGGGAGTGGGGGCGGGAGAACACATTGGAAGCCATACACTTTTGGAGACCTGTTTGTTTTACATTAGATGTTAGCCCCAATTTAAAAGGATATTTTTAAACAACAGCTCAAGGGCATTTGAGGATCCAGCTTCAAATCTCAAGAGAATGTAGAAATCTATGCCAAATCTTGGGACTCAGGCCTTTTGTAATGCATCCACCGGGACAGGGTTCTTGAGTCAAAAACAGGCAGGGCATGAGAAATGAGTGACAGACATCTCTTATCCACTTAGTCTCCCCTCAGCAAGGCCTGGCTCGCTGCTTGAATCAAACATTCAACATGATTGTGACTCCCACGGGAAAGACCAAAAATCAACAGAAATAAACATAAATGGGACTCTGGACCCTTGTGACATGTACTCAAAAAAGGGAACTCACCAATAAGTCAATCTTAGCCTGGCAGAGAACATGCACAAGAAGGGTATTTTCAAACACATGGCCCTGGAAACATGAAAAATCAGCCCACTCCCCCACACGATGGGACCTCCAAAAGTTAAGTATTTCCTTAAGCCAAACCTCTCTGCCAATTCAAATAATTCTAATCAAACCAGACTAAACCGAATTAAAAGATGCACATATTTAATGAACTGCTCCTGGGTGGCATTGGGAAAAACATGGAGAGGTGAAGAGAGAGGAGGGGGAGACCATGTGTTCATTCTTGGGGCTCAGCTTAAATAGCCTGTGGGAGTGGTCCTGACCTACCCTGGGGAGGGTTACACTTTGGCTTTCTTTCTTGACCCTCACTGGGGAGGGGTCACCGTTTAGTGGGCTTTCTCAGAAGTGGAGTTTGGACTGAGGCAACTCTCAGCGGAGGGAGCTTATGCCAGGAGCTGGGGTGAAGCCCCCAGCCAAACAATGACAAATGAGATTGATAGATATTGAAAGTGTCACAATATGTGTTGTGAAAATGTGATTTCTCTTGTCAATACTGTATTTTCTAAAGCAATGCTGAAATTTCATAAGTTTAAAATATATTTATTTTTACTTACTTTGACTTACAAATATCAACACTGAAATTAAATAAAATGATTCTGATTTGAACTTTTTGCTCCTTGTCAAATTACATTGAAAAAGTTTTAATGTGCTGGGACTTTCAGTTCTCTTGCATAAAAAACAGAGTTTGTATCATGATCAGCCAACATAGGAATTTCCAATACTTAGATTACTCATCACTATATAGTATTGTTTATGGCATTTGTTATGAGAGCTTGAGCAAACTTATACATAGCATATATTAATACACACTACATTGTATATACTAATATATGCCTTCTTTCATTTCTTAATTCATTTCAGAGTAACCATAATTTTAATTAAATATTAATGAATTAAAACAAGTGTTTTATATATATGAGAAATATAGTTGAACATTAATAATTTTCATAAATCATGCAGCATAATGTCTATATTGTTATTCCTGTTGTTTGTATTAAACTACATAAGTAGACACACATATAAGTAAATATCTTTTTAATAACTTTGGATTTGTTGATAAAGATATTTAAATTAATTTAGCCATTTTTATTATAAATATTCCTTCAATATTCTGCTACTAATGATTATGCTACTCAAGATTATATGTGTCTTCGTAGGTGTCTCTATAGAATAAATTTCTGAAAGACAAATTGTTGTCAAGAAATCCTAGTGTTCATATTTATTCATACCATTTTTGTATAGGACATATTAATTTATGAGTTTTAATTTTCAGGAATATGCAACAATTCCTGTTAGCTTACATCATCACACATATTATGATACCAATTTTTAAATCTTTGAAAGATATAAGTATATGTAATAGTTCAAGGTTTTATTAGTGTTGTATTACTTTGAATGATTCTGAATACTTATTTCATGTTAAAAGAATAGACTTAAAATTATTTGTTCACCTTTCCCCTTGCATATTTTAATATTCTTTTTAATTCTTTTCTGAACAAAGTGTTGTCAAAATGATTGATGACAACCTTTTCTTTTCCTTTACAGTAAATTGGTGCTATTTTCTCCTTGCTTGGCTTTTGTTCCCAAGAATTGTTCTAGAATACATTCAGTATTTTCAATTAGTATTACCTTTCTTAGTATGAAGAATGTTCTTTCAATAGAAACTTCTAAATGTTTCTAATAATTACTTTAGACATGTTATATTCTAACAATCTCATACTTCTATACAATCTAGGCGGAGTCTATTCTGCTGTCTTTTCCCATCCTCCTTGCAGGCTTGTAAGCACAGTTTCTAACCCTGGGTCCACTTGCCCTCCTCATGACTCCTTCAGAACTTTTCCTTTTCCTCATTTCCCTTCTTTCCTCCTTTTCTTGCTTCCTTCCTTCCTTCCTTCTTCCTTCCTTCCTTCCTTCCTTCCTCCTTTCCTTCCTTCTTCCTTCCTTCCTTCCGTCCTTCTTTCCTTCCTTCCTTCCTTCCTTCCTTCCTCCTTTCCTTCCTTCCTTCCTTCTTCCTTCCTTCCTTCCTTCCTTCCTTCCTTCCTTCCTTCCTTCCTTCCTTCCTTCCTTCCT
>NW_026070812.1:0-3212 GCF_014885135.2 Alexandromys fortis
AGAGGGCACCAGACCTCATTACAGATGGTTGTGAGCCACCATGTGGTTGCCGGGAATTGAACTCAGGACCTTTGGAAGAGCAGGCAATGCTCTTAACCACTGAGCCATCTCTCCAGCCCAGGCCCCGGGAATCTTAAAGGAACCCGAGTGATCCGTGTGCAGCATGGTTGCATCATCTGTGTATGACGCAGCTACGTGAGCCCTTGCACGCATATGTGAGCTCACTCATCTGCCTATGATGTAACCATGCCATCCCCCTGTGCGTATGCGCTAGGCAGTCCCTAAAAGTTGGAGGAACCGTCTTCAACCCCCCCCCCCTTTTTCTTTCTCTTTCTCTCTGCGCACTGACTTCCTGACTTCCCCAGGCCTGTACATGCCCACTCTAATAAACTAAGCGAGTTTGTTGCGTTCCGTGTTTCCTTCTCACTCGCGCCAGGTAGTTTTACTCACCCCCACCTTTACTACTATAAAACCCAACTCTCTCTAAAAAAATAAAATAAAATAAAAAATAAATAAAAACAGGGCTCTCCAATTATTCCAATACATTCGACATACGGAGAGACCAAGTTTGTATAAAATAAAGGCTCTTTGCTTTTACATATGGGACTCAGTCTCCTTGTTGGTTTTTGGGGGACCTTGCAGATCTGGGCATAACAGGTGCTGCAAGTAATTGACGGCCAAGGAGGTGGTGTGAGTAGGGTCTCATGACTGCAAGTGCAACCTAAGTTAGCTTCCGAGGCTCAGCTTTCCTTCTTTGGGAACTGGGGAAGGATTTTGTCTGCAGGATGCGAGTAGGGGAATAGATACATATTTCAATTCCTCCCGCCTTTGGGTCTTAAGGTAAAGTCTCTTGGAAGTTGAGGGACTCAGGCCAAGGTTTTCCTGAGGAATCTAATTTTTTGAACACGGATTCCTGATGCTCTGCTCACAACATATTTACTAGTGCTTATTGCGAGAAGCAGAATTTATTTAAGAGTGAGGATAGAAAGCTGAACTGCTTCTGACCTTTTGTAAATGGAGCTTAAAGTCGAGTTAATCTCCAGAGGTTTTAGCTGAATGCACAGTGTTTTCCTGAAAAATCTTGGGCTTAACCAAATAAACTGTGCCCCTGACTTGCCTGGTGGACAGAGAGATCATGTTGTACTTAGCAAAGATGAACAAACATGTCTCACGGCACAGAGGCACCGCCTTCTCCACCACAGCCTGAAACTGAAGTTGGAACCTGCTGAATGCTTGTATCCAGAGGTCCGCATTTACGTCCTTTGTTTTCTGTTTTTTGTTTTTATCTTTTTCTTTCCCCCTCCCCTTTTTTTCCCTTTCTGGTGCTGGGGACAGAACAAACCCAAGGCCTTGTTCTTGCTAGGTAAGTGTCCTGTCACTGAGTCAAATCTCCAATGTCTTAGATTCTTAGACTTGCCTGAATCCTCCCTCAATCTATAGGCTGTCTGCCTGACTGAGAGAGTTCACTGAAGGCACTAACTACCTATGGGAAGAAAGGAAAGTGCTTTGAGATACTTTCCACAGTCTTGGGCATTTGAATTCTTGGTCCCTAGCTGGTTGTGCTGTCTGGGAGGATTAGGAGGTGTGGGCTTTGAGAGTTTTAAAGACTCCCACCATTTCTTTCTTTTTTGTTTTATTCATTTATTATGTATACAGTGTTCTGCCTCCATGTATTCCTGCACACCAGAAGAAGGCACCAGATCTCATTACAGATGGTCGTGAGCCATCATCATGTGGTTGCTGGGAATTGAACTCAGGACCTCTGGAAGAGCATGCAGTGTTCTTAACAGCAGAGCCATCTCTCCAGCCAGTAACTCCAAAGCCTCAGGCCGCTGCATGCACCTGCATATACATGGCACAAACACACAGTGTAACACATTTACATATACACATAATAAAATCTAAAAATATGAAGATCTTGGATTTTTGGATACTGTTATTTTATATCATTACTATGAAACGTATCACAAAATAATGCCCATGTTAGTATCAATAGAAACAAAGATTTTCAGTCAAAGACAAAGCAAAATGTAAGAATAAAACCCAAGTCAGAACATTGTAGCCACCTATTTGACTTGGAAGTAGGAGTCTGAATTCATGACTTTTCTCTTTCTAAATCACACTTTCCTAGTGTGGCCCCCTGAAGAGGTGTGCAGAGCGGTGAGAACAGTGATTGCCACCCTCCGTACACAGGTGATACTTTTCAAAGATCTGCCCCTAAAAGACACGAGAGAAGACTGAGTCCAGCTGTTGCGTAGCAACATCAGGCTAGCTTGTCCCAGAAAATGAGGACACTGTTAAAGATTAATTGGGGGGTCACACCAGGCATAGAAGTACCCCCTGGCCATGGACAGACTTTGTGAACCCCAAACAGTAATGGGCATGAGACTTGAATACATTGAGTAAATATCCCTGAGCTATGGAACTACTTTAAAAGGCGTTGTCACCACAGAGGTCTGCTAGAACACCCAGCTCATTACTTGGAAGGGAAAGACAGAATTATATTAACTTTATTAGATAAGCCATATTCAAAAGAAAAAAAAATTCCTTGGTACTGGGAATTGAACCCAAGACCTCATGCACGCTAACACTCTTCCACTGAGCACCAGACCTCAAAGGAAAGTTGTTTGTTTATATCTCTCTTGGGCTTATGAGCGAGTATATATGATAATTGTCTTTTTTTTTTGTCTGGGTTACCTCACTCAAAATGATGTTTTCTAGTTCCATCCATTTGCCTGCAAATTTCAAGGTGTCATTTTTTTCTGCTGTGTGGTACTCCATTGTGTAAATGTACCACATTTACCTTATCCATTCTTTGGTAAAGGGGAATTTAGGTTGTTTCCAGGTTCTGGCTATGACAAACAATGCTGCTGTGAACATAGTTGAGCACCTGTCCTTTTGGCATGATTGAGCATCCTTTGGATATATACCCAAAAGTGGTATTACTGGGTCTTGAGGAAGGTTGTTTCCTAATTTTCTGAGAAATCACCACACTAACATCTAAAGGGGCTGTACCAGCTTGCATTCCCACCAGCAATGCAGGAGTGTTCCCTTTAACCCATATCCTCTCCAGCATAAGTTGTTATCAGTGTTTTCAAATTTGGACATTCTTATAGGTGTAAGATGGAATCTCAGAGTTGTTTTGATTTGCATTTCTCTGATGACTAAGGATGTTGAACATTTCCTTAAGTGTCTTTCAGCCATTTTAGATT
>NW_026070813.1:0-3200 GCF_014885135.2 Alexandromys fortis
CCCCTCCCTCTCGAGAATGAAGAGCAGTCCAGATTCCCTGCCCTGAAGGAAGTCCAAGGTCCTCCCACTTCTATCCAGGACCAGGAAGGTGAGCATCCAAACAGGCTAGGCTCCCACAAAGCCAGTTCATGTATTAGGATCGAAACCTAGTGCCATTGTCCTTGGCTTCTCATCAGCCTTCATTGTCCACCACGTTCAGGGAGTCCGGTTTCATCCATGCTTATTCAGTCCCAGTCCCGCTGGCCTTGTTGGGCTCACAATAGATCAGTTCCACTGTCACAGTGGGTGGGTGCACCCCTCGTGGTCCTGACTTCCTTGCTCATGTTCCCTCCTTCTGCTCGTCATTTGGACCTTAGGAGCTCAGTCCGGTGCTCCAATTTGGGTTTCTGTCTCTATCTCGATCTATACTCTATTTCTTTTATGTTTAGTTTTAGTTTTTAGTTTTTTGAGACAGGGTTACTCCGTGTATCTTTGGTTATCCTGGATCATACTTCATAGAGCAGGCTGGCCTCAGACTTATAGAGATCCACCTGCCTCTGCTTCCCCAGTGCTGGAATTAAAGGCATGTGCCACCACACTCGACTACTCTATTTCTTTGTTTTTTTAAGGACTTTCTCTATTCTTTTTTTTCGATCCCAAGCCTATGTGTGTTTCAAACAGACTGTAAACTGTTTAGATACCTTTTTAATCTGAATCTGTCTTTACTGTATATCTCTTATCTCCTTCTGATTACATAAGTCTTTCATCTGCTATGTAAAATGACTAGGTTTAAAGCTTTGGAATTGGTGTCTGGCTCCACTCAATTTTTTTTTAATTTCTTGAGACTCTAACTTAATGTTAGAGGTACTGGGAGGAACCACATTTCTTGCCACATCTCTGTGGAGTTTCTAGAACCATGTTACCACCAAGAATCATGATGCCAGTTGCTCATAAACACCATTGTGCCAGGGCCACTTAAAAGAGCTTTGTGGCTTTTGCTGCTATCACTGAATTACGAAGCCTCTTTTAAAGACGTGAGCATCTGTGCCTCTGCTCACAAACAAACAAAGCCTACTGAAAGAAAAAACAGTTAGCAAGAAGCTGCACTTAACTCTATTCTTATCTTTCTAGAATCTTCCCCAGCCCTTTTATTAAGCTTTCTCACCTTTATATGGAAATTCTTGCCAAATGTTTGGGCACCATTTATAGATCAAAGTTTTTGTCCCACCAGGTCCCACAGCCAATCAGCAACAAATAAATAAACAGAGGTTTATAGTAATTATAAACTCTTGCCTATTAGCTCAGGTTTATTATTAACTATCTTTCGCAACTTAAATTAACCCATAATTCATAACTACATTTAGCCTCATGGCTTGGCACCCTTTCTTAGTAAGGTATTCTCACCTTCATTCCTCTTCTCAGAATTCTCTAATTCTTGTTGTCCTCCTTATAGTTCCTCCCTGACCACTGACCAATCACTGTTTTATTAAACCAATATGCATGACAAAACTTTACAGTTTGCAAGAGCATTATCCCACAGAATTTTACTTTGGGGATAGAATGTCATTAATGCTGACTGGCCTTGAGGTCATTACAACATTTCCTAAACTTTCTATTTTCCTTCACCTACCTATAACACAGAACTAATTACTTCATCCATCTTCCTCTATTCCTCTTCCCTACCCTTCCTTCTCCTTATATCACCATGAAATTAGTTGGTCTGCCATTCCTTATAATCTTGGTCATGGTGCTCAGCATCAGAATGGTTCAAAAAGAAAGTGATGCAAGGGCTGACTAAATTTATGAAACCATGAGCTAAATTTAAAATTTTACTTTCTTCAGTTTCTCATCATGCATTTTTTGTCATAGATATGAAAATATGACTACAGAGGTTATGATTACTCACAGCAGGAAAGCATGTTAACAATAAAAGGAATTTCAGGGTTCTCATTACTCAATTACATAAAATTGAGAATATACACTCACATCATATATCAGAAAATAAGAGAAAAATAACCAAAAATTAAAATCTATAAATTTAAAAAAATGTAAGGACTCAGATAAGACGCATGAGCATAACACAGAGGGGAAAAGAGTCTATCTGTTACTTCTCGTTACCTCTGTTCATGTTTGATTTTTTTCTACAATATTGCTTGAAATGATTGTCTTTAAAGGTATCTACTAGGACCATTTCTCATAAATAATTTTAGCATAAAATATCCTTTATAAATTCAGACCAAGATGTTAGTTTTGTATGGAGTATCTTGGTTTACATCTAAAATAACATTTAGCAAAAAAATGTAAATTTGAGCATTAAAGTAGGAAACATATGAAAGACTTTATATTATAATTTAACATGATAATATCTTTCAAGAAATATTGTTACATTTGTGCTTCTTTTATTTTGGCTATCAGGCTTATAACATTTCAAATAAGATCTATAACTATTTCTACCAGGATTATTCATCAAATTGTAAACAAAGTGGGAAAAAAATTTCTACTTCTTTATGAATTCATGTTTATTTATACATACTTGATTTCAATTTAGACTGTGACAAGCCTTCATATACAGTTTAATGAACATTATTTGATAGTGATATGCATTTTTGTAAAATTATTTGAATTGTAACTCTCCTTATATAACATAATATATAATATGTGCTAAATAGTTTGAATATACAACAGAATATATTTAATACTCCAATAACTTAAAAAATTATGTCTGAACTCAAGATAATGAGCAATTCTCATATTTCATTTTAGTACATATACAAGTTCCATTGACTGATTCAGATCCATTATATGGAATTAATCATAGATAGTAGTGCTAAGCATATAGTTGCCCTGCTTTCACTTCATGAATCATACCAAAATCTCATATTAACAAGATTAAATAACAATTATCTGTAGTGATGAAAGCATAAGTCACAAACAATCCCACACCAGTTTGGAATTATGATTAATAGGATAGTTATTTATTTAAGGGAGAACTTACAGATTACCATCCCAGACAACAACCCTCTGCACAATCAGAAAAGGAGCCTAGTCGCAGGAAGCGGAGCCTGAAGCCATAGAGAGAGGAGAGGGCAGTTGTTGCTTTTTTAAAGAGAGAGAGACCACACCCCAATGGGCTGGTATCTCAGCGGCTATTGGCTGAAGGAGCGGAAGGAGCTCCCGCAACAATTATCTTTATTTTAACATCAATATTAAATTTAAAAAAT
>NW_026070814.1:0-3169 GCF_014885135.2 Alexandromys fortis
AAAGCCAAAAAAAAAAAAAAAAAAAAAAAAAAGAAAGAAAGAAAGAAAAAAGCAAAATTGCAAAACCAACCAGCGAAAAGAAAGACAGGAAAAACGTCTCTCGTGGTCTGAAGATGAGATTGTACACACCTGCTCCTTAATGTTTTCTGGTCTGGCTTTGTAGGGATGTGGACCACCCTGATTAAGGAGTTCAAGCATCATTCCACGATAACTGCAATCGCCACACCCACCAACCTTTGTCAGCCTCCTGTCTGCATAGTACTCTGAGTTATACAATATTCTTCATTTAATGCAGCTCTGTCAACTTATTTAAAACCATTTAAATGATGTTTAATTTGCTGTAAGGTTTCAAACTAATTTTTCTCTCTTTAAGTTTATGCTAGGTCTACAATGGACAAAAAAATTACTTGTTGACTGACTAATGAAACAAAATACATACAACACTGCAATATCGGCTTATGAGTATGCCATTTCTGTATTTCTCTCATTCACTGTGGTGCTGGGAGTTGAACCCAAGGCCTTCTACATGCTGAGTGGGGGCTCTACCGCTGAGCCACACGCTCATCTTTAGTGACTTTTGAGAGGTAGCCGGGTGTGGTGGTAGAGGCCTTACTTAGCAGGTGGATCCTTATGAATTGAAAACCAGCCTGCTCTACATCGTTCCTAGCCAGCCAGGCCTACATAGCAAAGACTAAATGGTGTTCCGTAATGTTATAAGCATCCCTCTGTTAATTATTCAATCTAATTTTAGCCAGAGTGAAATCCACTTATGGCATCGCAATCAGTGTAAATATGAATCAGTGTCACACGTGATTCATCTGTGTGTATGTAACAACAACGAACACAAGATTAAGTTGCATGTTGTTTAATTACCTCTTATACAAACCTCAATTTCCATGTAGAGGTTCTCTGATTATCTGTTGGTTGTGTAAATACTCGCTTTTATTGGTTCAGTGAGGGGACTCCCTTTCATGCTAGACATTAAGCTAAGTGATATGTTGAGAGAAATTTATTCTAGTGGCTTTGAGTAGTCCTAGTAAGAATGACTGAAACCCTATTCTACACAGCCTGCACTCCAGCTCAGAAACAAATGGCTGCCTGTGTGACGTTTCTAAACGGTGACATCGTTAGGGACCCCTCCAGATGATAACATATAACAAGGTTTAGATTACAGCAGAGGGGAGCCAGGAAAGGAAAATAAGGCACAAATTCCTTAATGGGGACAGAAACACCCCATAAAGAGATCGCTTATTTTAATAAGGACAGCTAAGGAGAAAGGCCACCCTCGCTCCCCCAAAAAAGTTCATTCGGGGCTCAACTCTACGACCGGCTGCTGTGTACCAGTTGTGAATTTTGCTGTTTGAGGTCTTAGGTTCTTTACCCAATCCATTTGGGCAGAAAGTGCAAGCAAATATCTCTTGTTGCAAACAAAGGAACAGATTTAAGTTTATGCTAATGTGTTCACAGCCAGAGCCAAAAGTTTTGCAGGGTTATTACAGCACACTGGGCTCTTAGCCCATCCATCCAAGTGTCTAGAGTAGACTGAAGTTATGGATCAGCCCATTGTCTGCAGCATCCCACGTGAGAGCCCAACGCTCCCAAATATGTTCACTGTGCTGGTGACTTCCCCAGATTCAACCTGAAACCTGAGATTAGAGTTTGGGACCAGCAGGACTTACAGGTGCCATATATATGTTTATTTTGATTAGTGTTGATTTTTTTTAACAGTTTCTTAAATTGTTTAGATGGAATCCTTCCTTGTAAGGCTGTCTATCGCTTTTTGGACCTTCGGTGTGCTGTAAGCCTTTATTTAGCCTACCTTTGTTTTTGTAGAAGGCATTCAAACTCCTACATGACACTCACCCTTGAGCTACAACATGACCTTCGAGATGCCTGGGTAGGAAAATATTTCTGTGCATATTGGTTTAGAGAAATATCCACTGTCCTCCATTGGAAAGACAATTCCACTCTTTAAGACCCAGTACTGACTTCATTGACATATTTAGATCCTTCACTCTATTCTACCAGCTCTGTGCATCAGACTAAGTGGTCCTTCACGGAGGCATCATGAGTAGTGGTAGTAATAACGATTAGAGAAGAGATTTGCCCTATTTGTTACTAGGTTGGTGGCTGAAACACCTGTACAAAAACATAAGCCAACAGGGAAACTGCTTAAACCCAATTTATAAATAAAAGTTTTACAGGGCACTGGAGCTTTAGAAACTAAGACCCAAGGAAGCAGGTAAACGTGCTTTCCCACCTTGGTGTGTGACAAGGGAAGATGTAGAGAGCTTCAATGATGCCTAGAAGCAAGGGAGACACAGCAGGTATAGGCTGAAGGTTGTGGGCCTGGGGAAGGTAGAAAGATTTGTTCCTTCAACAGCAAGACTATTTCTTTCCTTCAGGTACAGGGTGGGCACCTCTCACAAGGGAGGATTAAGACCTAACTGGGAAGGTCACAGAATTCCCTTCTCCAACCTCCCTGGGAGGGAGATGGGCTACATATCAGAGAACATACTCTCTGCTTTGGTTTCCTCAAATGTCAAGGTGTTATATTTTGGGGTGGTGTCTTCTGAGCCTCATCACTGTTGGGTACCTAGCACTTCCCATTGCAAAATACTGTGTTAGCACTTCACTCTAATGGTCATTTCACAGACAATAGATGGACTTGGCTGGCCACATGACTGTCGGTAGCCATCCCACACAGGCCCCTGTAAGTCAAAGGCTCTCTTTCTTTTTCTCTTCTCTTCTCTTCTCTTCTCTTCTCTTCTCTTCTCTTCTCTTCTCTTCTCTTCTCTTCTCTTCTCTCTCTCTCTCTCTTTCTTTAATTTTATTTTCTGAGACAGGGTATTTTCATGTAGCCCTGGCTGTCCTGAACTCACTACGTAGACTAGGTACACGAGGTTGGTCTTGAATTCAGGGATCTTTCTGTTTTTAAAGGCATTCCCCCACTAAACCCAGCTAAGGCTCCATTTCTTAAGACCCATTCCTATCAATTATAAATTGCTGTAGAGTTGTAGTCACAAAGTTGAAGTTGCCTTGGCAACCTCTTCATATGTAGTATGCATTTGGTGTTTTTTTTTTAATTTTTTATTTATTTATTAAAGATTTCTGACTCTTCCCCGCCACCGCCTCCCATTTCCCTCCCCCTCCCCCAATCAAGTCCCCC
>NW_026070815.1:0-2892 GCF_014885135.2 Alexandromys fortis
TAACACATGGTGCTGTGACCAGAGCAGCTTTGAGATTTTCCTCCCTTTTGTGCTGTGATTCATATTTTTGTGCTAGGAGGCTCGGCTGTTTATTTATTTGTTTTTTTTTTTTATTCACAGCCTTATTTTACTCTCCCTCCCCTTTAATTTTTGAGTCAGTCTTTCTACACAGCTCTGGCTGACCTAGAACTCACCAAGAGCCACCGGCCTCTGCCACCAAAGTGCTGGGATTAAAGGCGTGTCCCACCACACCAAGTTTTTTTTCCTCCTATTTCTTTCTTTCTTTTTTTTTTTTTCCCCGAGACAGGGTTTCTCTGTGGCTTTGGAGCCTGTCCTGGAACTAGCTCTGTAGACCAGGCTGGTCTACCTCTGCCTCCCGAGTGCTTTCCTCCTATTTCTTGAGACATCTTTGCCATCTGGTCTGTCCTGGACTCACTATTTAGTGCAAATAGGCCTCAAGTTTATGGCAAATTCTGTTTCCATTTCCCACACCACACCCACCACATCTAGCTATAACCCTTAAAAAAATAAATTTCTCTTCATTATTTCTCGCTCTAATCCTCATCCTCAAGAGTTGTGGTGGGTGAGGTCAACTCCAGCACCAATGACAGTTTGCCTCCAAAACAAGACGAGCGCCACCACCACCCTGTCTCTCTCTCTCTCTCTCTTTTTTTTTTTTTTGATTTAAAATTTCGAGACAGGGTTTCTCTGTGGCTTTTGGAGCCTGTCCTGGAACTAGCTCTGTAGACCAGGCTGGTCTCGAACTCACAGAGATCCCGAGTGCTGGGATTAAAGGCATGCGCCATCACCGCCCGGCTCACCCTGTCTCTTAAACAGTTTTCATAAATACCCTTGAGCACATAAGGCAGCTCCCTTTTGTTCAGTTTGCTAGAATCCTTTTGGTGAATGGTGCTGGGATTGTACGGCTGGCATTTGCTTCTTACCCTGAATGGTTTCTCTCCTTCTTGAATGTTTAAGTCATATTGGTGAAGTTTTCATAGTGCAGATCATCCAATCCTGTATTTGTGGGCTGCGATCCTTGCTATTTATTGGTGAAATTCTTTTGTTCATATTTCTTGATTTTTGCATGCATGTTCATGCAATTTTTTTTCTTCTAATGACTGCCAGATTTTTGTAACAAGGTCATGCGCTGGTCTCATGAAGTTAATTGGGTGGTGTTTAATTTTTTCCTTCTCTATTCACTTACCAGAGGAATTTATGTAATATTCACATTGACATGGTTTTTCCTTCCTTCTTTCTTTTTTGGTTTTAGAGACAGTTTCTCTGTGTAGCCCTGGCTGTCCTGAAACTCACTCTGTAGACCAGGCTGGTCTTGAACTCAGATATCTGTTTGCCTCTGCCTCCCAAGAGCTGGGATGAAAGGCTTGTGCCACCACTGAGACCCTGTTTTAAAAAATTAACATAAACCTAGCCGGGCAGTGGTAGCACACACTTTTAAACTTAGCTCTTGGGAGGCAGAGGTAAGGGGATCTCTGAGGATTTGAGGTTAGCCTGGTCTACAGAGTTCCAGGACAGCCAGGGTTATTATACAGAGAGACCCTGTCTCAAAAAACCAAATAAGTAACAAAATAAAATAAAGCAAAATAAAAAACACTGGTCCAGGCAACACATCAGCCTTGGCAGCTGCCTAGAGAGGGAGGAGGGAAAAATGACCCATGCTGTGTGAGTTAGCACCATGGAAACCGGACACAAGGTGGAGCAGTGGCCACATCACTACCAAAACACCACAAGACAGGGAGGGAAGGTTAGAAAGAGGGTGGAAGCCCAAAGAAACAGGAAGAGCATACTTAGTAGGTTCCAGAGCACCCGAGACTCAACAACCTCACAGTGGCTTGTAGGGACTGTGCTGGGGGTGGGGATTGGGAAGAAGCACCACTGTCATTAAAGGGCTAATTATTCAGCCTGTGTCTTCAGTATCTCATATGGTAAACTCACCCTAGGGGGAGGTTCCTTCACCAGGTGACTGACTCCCCCAGAGTTGACCAGTTTTCCCTTCCTGGGCTCTTTTGCTGCTCTAACTGTACAAATGACATTTTCCAAATCATTTTCCAAACCAACTATTTATATCCAAATCCTTTTCTTAATGTCTGCTTTTAGGAAACCCAAATCTAAGATATGGTTCATTTCAGGGATCTAGTCCTTCAGGACTCAACAAAGCTGAGGATGCATTAGCACTCCCTTTGCACTGGGGGTCCTGGACACGCACCCCTGGCCTCTTAGCTCTCTGCGGGAAAGACTTTCAGCAGACAGCTAGCCTTCCAGCTGGTCTCTGGGGACCAGCGTCCCCATGTCTGACCACCATCTTGTCAGTTTCTTGTGCTTTTAGAGTATTCTGTAATCCTTCTAACTTGGAGAATCCTCTACGAATCAGTTCTGATTACTACAGAGAACATTTCCTGACCCTTTCCCAGTGCTGTCCGTGAGTGACAGGCTGGAGCTCTGTTGTCACACTATACACACAACTTCCTTTAACAATAGACGTGTAAGTGTACAATCGCAGTCCATGGAACCAGACTGGCCCTGAACTGCTGTCTCAGCTTCCCAGGAAGCTGGGATTACAGGTGCACACCATGGCGTCTCAGCTCCCTTTCCAGGCTGGTATTACACTCTACTTTTCACAGGGCTTGTATCTGAACACTGCTTTGGACACTCTTCTGCTTCTGTGACTGAGCATTCAAATATATGAGTCTACGGGGGCCATACCTATTCAAACCACCACAATCCACTCCCTGGCCCCCATAGGCTTATATATGCAGTTAGTACAACTATCCCAGTCTATCAGTATTTCTTTCTTTCTTTCTTTTTTTTTTTTTTTTGGTTTTTCGAGACAAGGTTTCTCTGTAGCTTTGGAGCCTGTCCCGGAACTAGCTC
>NW_026070816.1:0-3148 GCF_014885135.2 Alexandromys fortis
AGTCTGAAGTTTCATATCTAATATCATATCTTTTATCATAAACCAGTAAAAGCAACACATAATCACAGCATACGGACATCCCACATCATTTCCCCTTTTCTGTTTAATTAAAAAGGAAAGTTTTAACTTTATCATTATAAAATTATGTGTAACAAAACAGGTATTAAACAATAATTATAGTTATAATAGTCCATTTGCATTTGGCAAAATTAAATAAAATACTCTATCATCCATCTATCTTTCTGAGTCTGAAGTTTCATATCTAATATCATATCTTTTATCATAGCTGAGGAAAATTATAACTATATAGTCTTCAACTCCATCAAAGGCCCCAGAAAGACATAATATTACCTGAATAAACAGGAAGTACAATCAAGTGACTTCCAAAAAATGCAAGAAATGACAGAAACAGCTGACTGTCTGGTCAGTCACCCAAAGTTCTTCTGTGGCATCCATCTTCAACCTACAGGCCTAGAGTGTCTGGCAGATTTCCCAGGGAAGCAGGAAATTTGTAGGATTGTCCTGCCTATTTTGGGAAAATTCATCAGTCACTTCCTTCTGTGTCCTACAGAATGTCTGGAAGACTATTTCGTGAATCAGGAACTCTGAAGGACTGTCTCACCTTGTTTGGCAAGTTCAGCTGTCATTTTCTGTGGGCCCTGTATGTCCAGTTTATACAGTATATTGTCAAGCAGTCTAGGCAAGAGCAGTTTCTTGACCAAATGGGTGGCATTGCCACTTTGAAAGAAAACTCCATAGGGGCTTCTTTAATGCCCATCATCCTTGTGAAGTAATTGGTGCTTCCAGGAGCAGACATTTCTCACTGTCAAGAGAAGTTGAAGTTTTTAAAACATTTAAAATGCCATATTATGTAGGTCTTTGAAGTGTTTGAAGACTACTTATCCTTCTGAAATATACTTCTTATATCTAGAAAATCTATCTAACATGACTATAAGTTTGACTATTAAAGATGAGTATTAATTTGTATTTCTTAACTATACATTACAATTTTTAAATGAGTGGTATACATATAATACCTTAAGCAAGAGTAGAAATATATATACAATATAATAAAATTGGCCTTAAATTTGTGTCAATAAACCAAAATCCATACCAATGTATTTTAAGATTAGCAGTTGTCTTTCAATAATCTACATTTTTCATCATTTCTATATTATATGCCCCATTTTTCTTCAGAAAGAGATTGACTATGACCACTAACCATTTATAAACAACCCATTTTTAATGTAAACAAACAAACATTTATATATAATATTTTGAGAATTTATGAGTAGTTTTCTGTACTTCCTGTTGATTGGGGGTGCTGGTAATCTGATGGAGATTCTAAGAAAATTTAGAATTTTGGCCAAGTCCTGATGGGTATTTAGTGTGGTTGGTTCATTTCAGCCAGTAGCTTTGAAGCTGTTGTGGATGTTGGATCATCTGGGCCATTGTTTTTATTGGAGACCTTTCAGGGAGTCTGGCTTGATCAAACCATTTTAGCCTGGAAGCAATACACAGCTTCTCATTTTCTATGGAAAGAAAAGCAGAACCTCTTTTCCAAAGCAACATATTCTTAGACTTAAATTCTGAAGTCAAGATGCCTTTAAAATACGTATGTTGGTTAGCTTAGCAATCCCCACAATCAACTATCTCTCTACAATTAGCTCATTAACAGTCAAAAATTCAAAGAAAACACAATAGTTTAAGTATACATAAGCCAGACTCCCTATGTATTTTTCATCTTTACATGGCTTATGGTAATTTTTATTGTTCTTTTTTTCTAGGACTGTCTCTATCCTTTTTCCTCTGCCTCTCAAGAATACATACATTTTTAAAATCTACTGTGACTCATTTAGAGGTTTCTTTTGGTCTGAATTTGTCTTTATTGTGTATCTGTAATCTTTTCTGATCACTGCTTTAAGCTGCTGAGTAGGCATGGTTAAAACCAAAGTGGCTGCTTTGGCTGTTGGCTTCACCCCGCTTTACTTTCCAACATGTTAGAGACACATTTAATCACAAGCTCTGAGAGCACATTTACTGTCCCAACTTTGGGAATCAGTAGGTACATGCTGCCACGTAGTGTGAAGTCCACTAACCCTTTATCTCTGTATTGCATCAGTCTCTTGACTCTACCTTCTTTCTCCTTGTATTCATTTTGGCTTTCCTGCATATCTATATTCTGCCCTGCCATGGGCCAAAGTAGCTTTATTCATCAACCAGTAAAAGCAGTACATATTTGCAGCATACAGAAGGACACCCCACATTAGTATATGGTGTCCGTACTGCTGTAAGTCCATAGGTGCAGCTGCCCTGCTGTGTTAAAGTTATCTTCTAGTCATCAGCCTCTTCTGGTCATTCCACGGATCCCTAAAACATTGGAGAGCTAATTATTCAGTACTCTTATTCTCTGCCCCTTGTGTAGTTGTTGGTCTCTGTGTTAATCACTATTTACTGCAAATAGAAGTATCTCAATTGAGCTATGAGAGACATGATCTATTGGTATAATGATAAGCCATGTGGAGTCAGTATTAATACTATGCCTATTTGGCAGTATAATAGTAATAGGATCACCCCTGGGGTCTATAACTTGTTTAGCCAAAGGTTCTTGGACCAATAATGGTGCCAGGTATGGGTTGCATCTTGTGGAGTGGGACTTAAATCCAATTAGAAAGTTATTGTTTATGCCAGTGATGATCATGCCACTGCTCTCACTGCCATTATAAAACATTGACCAAAGCAACTTGGGGAGGAAAGAGTTAGTCTAGTTTCCATGTCACAGTTCTTTTCTTGAGGAAAGTCAGGGCAGAATCTCAGCAAATAATCTGAGGCAGGAACCAAAGCAGAGACCAAGGAGGAACACTTCTTACTAGCTTGTTATACATGGCTTGCTTATTTTGCTTTCTTCTCCAACCCAATGTCCTGGGGTTGGCACTATCCAGGGTAGACTGGACCCTCTGTGTCTCTCATTGATTTAAAAAGATGCACCACAGACATGCCCACAGGACAACCTGATAGAAGCAGTTCCTCAATTGTGGTTATTTTTTTCCAAAATGCCACGGACCGTCCCTCTGTGAGACTGCTATCCACGGGAGGACAGGGTTGAAGGATAGGATAGCCAGGATACGACGCAAGGGAATGACAGACA
>NW_026070817.1:0-3210 GCF_014885135.2 Alexandromys fortis
TTAAAGATTTATTTATGTATTATGTACACAGTATACAGCCTCCATGTATGCCTGCAGGTCAGAAGAGGGCACCAGATCTCATTACAGATGGTTGTGAGCCACTATGTGGTTGCTGGAAATTGAACTCAGGACCTTCGGAAGGGTAGTCAGTGCTCTTAACCTCTGAGCCACCTCTCCAGCCCTGGAACTAGCTCTTGTAGACCAGGCTGGCCTTGAACTCACAAAGATCTGCACGCCTCTGCCTCCTGAGTGCTGGGATTAAAGGTGTGCACCACCACCGCCTGGCCTCTCTCTCATCTTTCCTTCCTTCCTCCTTCCTTCCTTCCTTCCTTCCTTCCTTCCTTCCTTCCTTCCTTCTTTCTTTCTTTCTGTTATTTATTTATTTATTTTGGTTTTTTTGACACAGGTTTTCTCTGTGTAGATTTGGAGCCTGTCTGTCCTGGTACTCTCTCTATAGACCAGGCTGGCCTCAAACTCACTGAGATCTGCCTGCCTCTGCCTCCCGAGTGCTGGGATTAAAGGCATGTGCCACCACCACCCAGCACTCTGTGTCTTTTCTGAATGAAACCAGTGGTTATACGATTCTTCCAGATACCAAACAAGTGGGAGGGAAAACCACAACTCTCTCTGAAATGAGAATATCCAAACAAGTCCCCATGAGCAAAGCTGGGAGGAAGTTGAGTTAATCAGTCCCTTAAGGATGTTGACAGTTTTCCAAGTGTTCTTTGTCCCTAAGGCCTGAGGAACTGGGGAACTGAGAAGGAAAAGTCCCTCCCCGACACCGGAGTGTGACCTGGCTCCTGAAATGATAGTGTCTCTAGAGTCCAGGACACTTTAGTGTCTCTGAAGGACCTCAAAGTCTTTCTTTTGTCTCTCTCTAGGTTTGCCTTTCTGATCCCTTCCTTTCTCTGTGCCACTGTTTTTCTGTTTTTGTTGCTTTCTGTCTTTCCAGGTCTGTATCGTCCCTCCTCCCTCCAGCTCTCTGACCACTAGTTTCTCCCCGGCTGCCTCACTCTCCATCTCTAGTCCTTGTCATACTGTCCTCTTACACAGAGTCTGCCTGCCCATCCATGTGTCTATCTCTGTTTCTCCATCGAGACTCTCCCGTAAGCCCATTTCCTGCCATGTGCCTCCGTGGAAACACTCCACAATCAGAACCTTGACCCTTCATGATAACGGGGTTAATAAATTCCAGGTTAAAAAAAAAATCTTTTCTTCAGAGTGAAGTCTCGCTGTATAGTGCAGGCTAGTCTCCAACTCGTAATGCTCCTGCCTCAACTACTCACAAGCTAAGGTTATAGGCTGGCATCACCATGCCAGCCCTCCCCTGTTTTTTAATTTCCAGTCAGCCCATTTGCTAGAAAGCTGGGGGCCAGAAAGCAGAACACAGCCAAAGATGCAGAAGAGATACCTGTGCAGGAGAGGGGGCTCTTGTGAGGGGGTGTCTGAGATGATTTCTCTGTGTATCCCTGGTTGTTCTGGAACTCACAGAACTCCACCTGCCTCTGCCTCCTGAGTACTAGAATTGAAGGTGTGCACCCGCTAGGGCTCACTTTGGCTTCCCAGTGCAACTGGAATAGAGAATTAGAGGTGAGGAAGGCAGCCTGGATGCCTTTAGGCACAGTCTCTTGGCAGCTTCAGATTTGAGTGGTGAATCTTTAGCAGGAGGGAGCCCGTGGTAGTCAAGCAGAGGGAGTGTGAACTTGGAATTTTTTTTTTTTTGGTTTGTTTTTCGAAACAGGGTTTCTCTGTGGCTTTGGAGCCTGTCCTGGAACTAGCTCTGTAGACCAGGCTGGTCTCGAACTCACAGAGATCCGCCTGCCTCTGCCCTCCCGAGTGCTGGGATTAAAGGTGTGCGCCACCGTCGCCCGGCACCATCGCCCGTCTTTAACTTTCCCTTTTGCAGCACACATTATAACACAGGTTACTTCACATTCATGGCTTTGTTAGCATGTCATAACATGTTGATGGAGAGGACCAAGGAGGTATTAGTGTCACCTCAGAGGGGGCAGAGATTGAGGCTCAGACAGGGAAAGCCACCTCCTCACAGCCACATGCTGTGGGTTTGGGTGATGTCTCTGTCATGAATTGAGAAGAACCTTGAAGCTCATAAGGCCCCATAGTGCTCTTGTTCTTGTGATGGCATGGGAGCAAGTCACACATAGGATCCTGAGCTGTCCAAGGTGTCTGAGCCTGGCAAAGGCATCCTTCAGCTTTGCATTTCACCTGCAGCCCTCCTTCCTTTTCTCACCCATTAATTGACACACCTACTGACCCATCTTCTCATAGTTATCCTTCCTTCACATTTTCATTCCTTCTCCTCAGAGCACTTACTGCTCATGTGTTCACTTTGTCACCGTTGGCCGAGGCTCCGTGCTGAGATGTACATTATAAACTTGACTTAAGAGCTGAGGACGAAGCTGGGTTGGGAGAACACTTGCCTAGTGTGCTGGGTGACTCAGGTTCTATTCCCAGCACCATATAGAGCAAGACACAATGGCACTCACCTGCTATCCCAGCACTTGGGAGGGAGAGGCAGTAGGATCAGAAGTTCAAGGCTATCCTCTGCTACATAGGGAGCTCCAGGCCAACCTGGGCTACATGAGACCCTGGCCCCAGAAGAAATAAAAGTACATACAGATGTGGATTTTACCCAATCACTATGTTATATCTTCATTAGCACATCTGGTCTGGATGAACGAGATGAAAACAATGACGGGCTTTGCTAGTCATGTTCTGTAGACCAATCCAATGTGATGTAGTGGCTCGCAGAAGCTTGGGATAGCCACTTTTCTCCAGCTGTCAATCAACTCATCTCTGTTCAGATCTCTAGTTCTTTCTATTGTGGTTCTCTTGCAGAAGATGGTGCTGTCTTCCCAGAGCAGCAGTTTGTGTGTGGTGTTTCCTTCCTTCCACTCATCCATCCTTCATCCTAGGTTTCTTTCTTCTCACGTTTTTAAAAAATAATTATTTTTTATTCTTTATTCATGTAGGTCCTAGGGCTTGAACCCAGGCTGTTAGGTGCTGCAGCAAGCATTTCTATCCTTTAAGCCACCTCTCACCTCTTCTTTCTCTCCCTCCTTTTCCCTCTTTTTTCTTCTTCCCTGTCTCCTTCTTTTCCTTCACCCCTTATCCCATGTCTTTCTCTCCTCCAAGACAGACTCTCACTTTGTAACCAAGATCCATTTGAACTCAATCTGTAACTCAGGC
>NW_026070818.1:0-3210 GCF_014885135.2 Alexandromys fortis
AAATAAATATATATATTTCAGAGTCTTGCTTTGTAGTTCAGCATTAGGCTTCAACTTGCCATCCTCCTGCCTCAGCCTCCTGAATGCTTAGCATTACAAGTGTGCACCACCATACCTGGATACGGGCTAAGAATTTTCTCTTGGATCTATTGACGGTTCATTTGCAAAGAGACAAAAGTCCTTCGGAAGCCTCAAGAGCTCAGCCCCAGTGAGGGAGCAGTTCCACGTTGTTCTGTACCCTTGGTGGGTGCCACTGAACTGGGACATGGTTCTGCTGCAGCCACCATCCATCATTTGTCCTTGATGGCAGCTGATACCCAGCACATTTAGGCTCCACAGGTTTCGTTCAATGACAACACTCAGACAGAAGACAGTTACAGTCCTGCACTGGGAAGGACAGGAGGCTCAGCCCCACAGGGAGCAGAGGGCTCTCAAAGGGCAAAGCTTTCAGTTTTCTGCAGTCAATGTTTCTCCTTCCAGAAGGGAGAGGACCTTAGTCATCAGAGAAATGCAAATCAAAACAACTCTGAGATTCTATCTTACACCTGTAAAAATGGCCAAGATCAAAATCACTGATGACAACTTATGCTGGAGAGGTTGTGGGGAAAAGGGAACACTTCTACATTGCTCGTAGGAATGCAAGCTGGTACAGCCCCTTTGGATGTCAGTGTGGCGATTTCTCAGAAAATTAGGAAACAACCTTCTTCAAGACCCAGTAATACCACTTTTGGGTATGTATCCAAAGGATGCTCAATCGTGCCACAAGGACATGTGCCCAACTATGTTCACAGCAGCATTGTTTGTCATAGCCAGAACCTGGAAACAACCTAAATGCCCCTGGACTGAAGAATGGATAAGGAAAATGTGGTACATTTACACAATGGAGTACTACATTTTGAATTTTGCAGGCAAATGGATAGAGCTAGAAAACATTATTTTAAGTGAGGTAACCTAGACGCAGAAAGACAATAATCACATGTACTCACTCATAGGTGGTTCTTAAACATAAAGCAAAGAAAACCAGCCTACAAATCACAATCCCAGAGAACTTAGACAACAATGAGAATACTAAGAGAGACATACATGGATCTAATCTACATGGGAAGTAGAAAAAGACAAGATCTCCTGAGTAAATTGGGAGCATGGTGACCATGGGAGACGGTGGAAGAGAAGGGGAGAGAAACAGAGGGGAGGGGAGGAGAGAAAAATGTAGAGTTCAATAAAAATAATTAAAAAAAAAGAAAAAAAGAAGGGAGAGTAACAGAGTCTGTGGCCACAATGAAGCTTCCTTTGCTGTGGCTAACTGTTGGTCACAAGAAAGGGCAGAAGTCAAAGTAGCCTTACGTAGCTTAGGCTGGCCTCGAACTTGTGGACCTCTTGCCTCTGCCTCCTGAGTGCTAAGATCACAAGCCTGTGCCACTATGTCCAAGTATCTCATCCTACGGCTCATTTGGAGTGCGTGTGGTGCCAGATGCTATGGAAACGCCCCGCCCGCACTAGTCTCCACTCTAAACTGCCTCTATGTCAACACTGCCTCCTTCCTTTCCGTTATCTTCCCTTTGTTTTCCTGCCCCCTCCAGGCAGTGCCACCATGGCCTGTGGGAAAGAGAATGGATCCTGCCACTCCTAGCAGACAGGGCGACTTAAGAGTCAGAAGGCATATGCGTATGATGGGATAATGTGGTCCACTTTGCCAGTTATTAGGAAACGTGCCCATGATGCATGGGGCATCTCCCTTCTCATAGAGGAGGACTAGGGGACCGTCTGATAGAAATCCTATCTGCTTCGGGAACTAGGTCAACCTGGGCAGGAGTGCAACTCTTGGGGTCAGAGCAAACAAAGAAGGCAGTCACTCTAAGGTCACCTGCTACATAAAAAGCATCCATCGTCACACACAGTGAGGCATGGGACCCTTAGTCAAATAACGCAGGGATAGAGAAATCAGGGACCAGTTAAAGTTTCGGAGGCCAATTTGGGAGGGACAGACTTAGCACCCGGGGTGCTCATGGTGCGTTGTCCTCCCAGAGCTTTTTCTCTACAGGTGGACACCTGTCTCTTCTAAACACCTAGAGCCAGGCTCCTCAGGGAGCAGAGGCGGGCTGGCTACTCAGCAAGAGCAGGGCCTGTCACCTGCCGCTAGTGAGCTGTAGGCGAGAAGAACTTCCTCTACTGCCACCTAATGGTCGGCAGGGCACTTTCTCCTTGCCCCGCCAAGAAAAAGTTGAATAAAAGGTGTGTGGGTGGGCGTGTGTGTGTGTGTGTGTGTGTGTGTGTGTGTGTGTGTGTTTGTAGGGGGAGGGTAAAGGGTGGCGGTCTGGGAGCACATTCATCACGTTAGGAGAATTAACTAACTCCAGAGGAATGAACGTACCACGCAGCACTGCCAGATGCCTGAGAGAGAGTATGCTTGTGGTTAGGTGACTCACCCAGACGCAAGCCTGAAAAACAACAAACAAGAGTGGAAAACAAGGGGCTTGTGTAGACGCACGCGCTTTACTATCGATTTCTGAAAAGCGTTTGGCGGCGAAGTAGATAACTACACAGAGCCCCACTCCTGACAGCTCTGGACAGCTTTGGAAAAACAGACAGGAGTGCTCGCCAGTTACATAACCTGCAGCAAATACGTACAAACTCATTTCTGTACCAGGGATCCAGCATCCGTGGGTCTGAAGGCACAGTCTGCTGTGCTGGAACCCGTAGGCAGCATCTGTAGGTTCTTAACCCAGGGATAAAAGCAGTACCTTCTCAAGGGGGAAGCAGCCTTGCTCTGCAGATTTCCTGAGGATGGAAATGAAGTTGTCCTATGAACACAGCTGTTACCTACTTCTTAACTGCAAAACGTAAGCTGAGGCAGGACTGTATGCAACATTCCTCTGGGCAGACTTAGACAGAGTAAAGCTACACTTGCCTGTAATCCCAACACTCTTGAGGCCAAGGTAGGGGAATCCTGAGTTCCAGTCCGGCTTGCACCACTTAGTGAGAGCCCTAACTCCCACCAAAAGCCAAAAGCTAGGTAGGTATGAAGCTCAGTGGAAGAGCATCCGTAGCATGGAGAAGGCCCTGGGTTCAATCCCTAGCCCAACCACTTCAAAAAAGATGTCTGAAATCTACAGCCCCCACTTTTTTCCATTGGACCCACGTTTGATGGTGTTTGGTGATTCGGCCATTCACTTTATTAGCAAATTCGACTTTTTTTTTTTTTTTTTTTTT
>NW_026070819.1:0-3212 GCF_014885135.2 Alexandromys fortis
TGCCTGCTGGCCAGAAGAGGGCACCAGACCCCATTACAGATGGTTGTGAGCCACCATGTGGTTGCTGGGAATTGAACTCAGGACCTTTGGTAGAGCAGGCAATGCTCTTAACCTCTGAGCCATCTCTCCAGCCCCGAGGGCAACTCTTATAAAGGAAAGCTTTCAATTGAGGCAGTGGCTTACGATTTCAGAGGTTTAGTCCATTATTATCATTGTGGGGAGCATGGTGGTGTGCAGACAGACATGGTACTGGAGAAGTAGCTGAGAGTCCTACATCTTGCAGGCAACAGGAAGTTGATTGTCACCCTGAGCAAAGCTTAAGCAAAAGAGACCTCAAACCCTGGCCCACCATGACACATCTCCAACAGGGCTGTACCTACTCCAGCAAAGCCACACCTCCTAATAGTGCCTCTCCCTATGAGGGCCAGCTACATTGAAATTACCACAGGGATCTATGAGGTCTCAACTTCCTCTTCAAAATCCCCTGCCCAGCCTTCTCTTGGAGGGCCCTAAGCAGGCTTGGATTGCTCTGTTCTCTCCCCAGGAAACACACAGAATTGAGGCTCCAAGGTTGTCAGGGCTGGACAACTGCTTAGAGATTATTCCTAGCGATGGGAAATGGGGCTTATGCCGGCTAGCTTTTCATTGTCAACATGGCTAGGCTGTGGTGCTTGGCTGTTTTGTTAAACACTAGCCTGCGTTTGTCTATGTGATTGAAATCACAGCCTGCGTGCATTCATGGCTAATAGTTGCAGGTACTTATCCGGAGTGTCAATTATACACATTTAAAGCCATAACTTACAGAGTAGCTCACAGACAGCCTGTGAGCTCTGGGCATTGCCGGCTGGGCCTAAGACAGAAGCCTAAATCAGAAACACTTCTAAATAGAAACAAGCAAGCGAAGAACTCCAGCTACAGGAATGGAACCCAGGGCCCCGCCATGCCAGGCAAGCCCTCTTACCCCTCAGTTATACTCAGGTCTTCTGTTTTGTTTTGAGGAGACTCGCTACGTAGCCCAGGCTGGCCTCCAACTTTCTTTTCTTTTTCTGCATCTCTTTGTGGGTATGTGCATGTGTGTCAGGGTGCCCTCTGAGTCTAGACGGTGCCAGATCCCTGGAGCTCCGGTTCCAGGCATTTATGAGCAGCCTGATGCAGGAGCTGGGAACTGAACTAAATCCTTCGCAGCAACAGTATGGACCCTTAACTACTGAGCCATCTCTCCAACCCAACGCCTCAAACCTTCAATCCTCCTGGCATAATGCCACACATAGAAAGCTCACATCCTGTACAAAATAATTTAAAATATTTGCATAAGGTAGCAGGGAAGCATAGCACACTCTTGCAACCCCAGAAACTTGGCTGTGGCAGGAGGATCATGAGTTCAAGGCCAGCCTGAGCTACATGAGACCCTCTCTCAAAAACTTTTATACATGCCCGGCGGTGGTGGCGCACGCCTTTAATCCCAGCACTCGGGAGGCAGAGGCAGGCGGATCTCTGTGAGTTCGAGGCCAGCCTGGTCTACAAGAGTTAGTTCCAGGACAGGAACCAAAAAGCTATGGAGAAACCCTGTCTCAAAAACCCAAAAAAAAAAAAAAAAACCCAACCAACCAAACAAACAAACTTTATACACACAAACACACACACACACACACACACACACACACACGTTGCCTTCGGACTATGCCTTTCACATGCAAGGTAGCCATGAAACATAAATGAATTTTACTCTTAGGTTTGGACTTCCTCCCCAAGATACCTTATTATGTATACATAAATCTTTCAAACTCTGGAAAATTCCAAATTGCTCTGAGTCACGAGCATTTCAGACACAAGATACTCAAGCTTCACTATATAATTCCAATTTTACAGACAAGGAAACTGAGGCCCAAGAAATTACACACACTGGCCAAGGTTATGGAGCCACAGGGAGCTAACCCCAAGGTGCTCTCCCTATCTCTGTCTCTGTGTGTGTGTGTGTGTGTGTGTGTGTGTGTGTGTGTGTGTGTGTATGTTTTGTTTTACAAGACAGGGTTTCTCTGTGTAGCCCTGGCTGTCCTGGAATTCTCTCTGTAGACCAGGCTGGCCTAGACCTCCCAGGTGCTGGGTTTAAAGGCGTGGGTCACCATGCTCAGTCAAACCCCAGGGCTCTTTAATCCACTCTGGGAAACACTCTGTTCTGCACATGCTGCCCAGAGCCTAGGCCTTTGCCTAGGGTGACCGGGCATTTCAGTGCCCCTCTGCTCGGTTGTTCACTCTTGTTCCTATTGTCCTATTAACACAGGAGCTCCCAGGGGACCCTGTGGTCCCCTTTGTAGGTGGAGACCAGCATCTCTGCCTCATGAGGAATGGTGCGGAGATTTGTGGGAGGTCACAGGGGAAACACCCTGTGAGGCACGGGAACCTTCTTCACGTCCTTTGGATTTCCTACAAAGCCTCCCAAGAGCTCTTAAAGCCACAGCCTTGGCCAGTGGGAGGGGTGGCCAGTAAGCAAGTGGAAAAAAGCAGCTTGGCCTTCTTCCTCCCTGGGGTAGATGTGGGGAAGCCACCGGGTCCAGGGCCTTGGCTTGGAGCGACTTTGAGAGCTGCAGTGTGACTGGGCTCTTTCACAGAGAGATTTCAGAATGGGGCTGCCTGACAGGCTGTGCAGGGGTTCTCAAAAGGCAGAGGTGGCTGAGTGAGCAACATCCAGGACCTAGGAATTAGGGTGACACTGAAGCCAGTGCATTTTAGCATCCTTACAATGGCTTCAGGATGCACCCGCCCCAGGGATGAGGACCGTGGCTTGAATGTGCAGCCACAGATCCAAGAAGAAGGGAGAGGTCCAGGTTCCAGCTGCTGCTCAGGTAAGGGCTGTGAGTTCATAGAGGCCTCTGAATAGACGCCAGCTGCTGGAGCTGCTGAATGGAGGGAGAGATATGGGATTTTAGGACAGAGGGTCCTCGGCAAAGCAATTGCAGCTACTCAGGAGGTGTAGGAAGGACTAGAATTTTAAAATCAGCCTGGGCAACAGAATAAGACCCTGTCTAAAACTAAGACTAAAAAAAAAGAAAGAAAGAAAGAAAAGAATTAGCCAGAGGGCGGCGGCACATGACTTTAATTCCAGCTTGCAGGAGGCAGAGGCAGATGGATTTCTGAGTTCGAGGCCAGCCTGGTCTACAGAGCGAGTTCCAGGACAGCCAGGGCTACACAGAGAAACCCTGTCTCAAAAAAAA
>NW_026070820.1:0-3202 GCF_014885135.2 Alexandromys fortis
ATCCATCCAGCACATGAATTAATGGTGTATCTACCCAATAGGATACTACATAGCAACCAGGACCCATCAATTTCAGATAAGCACAAATAGAAGAACCTCAGAGTATCAGCAAATAAGTCAGACACAACACAAAATATATGAAAAAATAAGAATACATTGTAGCAGCTGGATGTGTAGAAGGCAGAGGCAGCTGGAACTGGTAGAACCTCCTGGAGAGATGGTACTATAGTTATTTATTTTTTGACATGGGGTTATAAGGTTTTACCTTACGATGTGGTATCATATGTACTTTTCTTAATGTTCTATTTCATGCTTGACCTGAAGATGCTAACAAACAGGCAGTGTCTCTCCTTCACCATCCTGGGGCTTCTCCAGTTTATGCCAAGTGCTCACTCAGTAGCTCTCTGGTAGCTCTGGTCTATGAGTCATGGAGTCCCCAGTGTGGCTTGTTACCAGAACAGGGGCTCTCAGGGTCTTCAGTCAACCCGGGGACATAAAGGCTTCGTGGAATAGTTGCTGTCAAGCCCCACACACACTAGGCCTACCTTAGTCACCTTATATTGTCATTGCAAGGCCCCATGTCTGTTTGTAACAGTTCTCAGCTCCCCACACAGAAAAACGTGGAGGTAGGTGGAATGCACACCAAATGAGGGTGTAGGTGGCTTTTTCCCATTTTATGTCTCTTAGCTCCAGTCTCTACATCTCATTCAGGAATGTTCTCTGAGGCCTTGGAAAGGGCTGTTCTGCCCCCCAACACACACCACCCCCCCCCACACACACCCCACACGGACCATTCTGGGGAACTCCTCATTCACAAGCCTGAACCGCCAGAGTCCCTGTCCACCAACCAGCAGAGGTCCAGGAAAGAACCTAGACATGGGTAAGTGCACTTCTTGGTCCAGAAAAGGGCAGCCCCTGGAATCTGTACCCACTCACCTCCCAACTGTCAAGTCCTCCTCCTTAGGCCCTAGGGATGGAAGACTTGGGTTCTCTGTCAGAAGTTCCATCTCCTGCATCTCTGCCTTCAGAGGAAAGGTGCCAAGTGCTCCCACAGCAAGTAGTGCTTCAGCTTCAGAAAGATGAGGAGTGGAAAACCCCTGGCTGCCTCTCCTCTCCAGTGTCCCATCTCCAGGGCTCCATCAGCTCCTCTCCCTGAGCAGGCTGAAAATCCTGAGGTCCTCTTTCAGAGTTCAGTTCCCAGCTGCCACTTCAGGCAGCTCACAACTACCGGGAATTTTAGTTCCAGGGATCTGACCTCTCAGGCTTCCATAGGCTGTATGTATGTGCACGCACATACACATACACATATGCACGCACACACCCTGAAAGCGCTGGAGTAATGTTCAGTGGTTAAGATCACTAGCTCCTCCTTCAGAGGGCCCCACACCCTCACAGTGACTCGGGATATACAACACCTTCTCTGGCCTGCTTGGACACTAGGAACACATCTGGTCAATGGGCATACGTGCAGGCAGAACATCCATACACATAAAATTTAAGAATTCCTCTCTATGAACATACAGAATTCTACAAAGCACGTATGAACAGGGCTGGGAGTCAATGACTCTGAGGCTTTAATTCCTTCTTTGACAGTTAAGGAAAGTGAGGCCCAAGGAACAGAGATCCCTACAGCAGCACCTGGCAAATGAGCCAGCATCTCCTTCAGCCCTAACATGAGGTCACCACATAAAAGACAATCTTTCACCTTGCCCACCAATAAAAAGTACTTAGCCTTGATGCCCACCTATGCCCTTTCCGGGGCAGTTTTATTGGCGCAATTTGCAAAACATCTTCCACCAGCCCCAAGTCTTTGCCTTCCCTTCATGAGAGAGTGGCTAGTTCTGGCCTGAGCTCTGTATACAACACTGACCTCGAACGGCTGTGGCCACAAAACCCACGTGATACTCTGGGTCAAAGAGTCCAAGGGCAAGGCTGTCTCTAGCTCCAGGGAGCAGGGGAAAGGGATGAGAGGTGGATGATGTCTGTGTGTACACCACACAGAGCCCTGGCTGGTTACATGAGTGAAGGGGCAAGGTGAGCAAGCCCCATGGGCACCCCAGCTCCTGAGCCCACTGCTGTGGCTGAAGTCCTGATGGGGACAATAAAATCCGAGATCCTGAGAGAGAAGCCCTTAGGCTAAAGTGTGTGGAGCCAACCAACATCAGCCCAAGCTGAGAGACACGATGTGCAGGAGGCTTTGGTGACTGTGGCTACACCTCCCTGCTTTAGGGCTCAGCAAACCTGGCACCCAAAGTTGAGAGAATCCACTTGGAGTGGGGGAAAACTGGGAAGGAAGCAGCTGGAAGTGGTTTATGCCTCAAAGCCCACATCCTATAAGAGAGGCAGTCAAGGAACTTGCAGACCTGACGCAGTCCTCAGAGTTGCTAAAGTAATGGTCATCTGGGGGCAACATAGTCATCTTCCAGGGAAGAAGGTTGCCCCAAGACTTGGAGGTGGGGTCAGTCCTGCCAGCTCCAGGATCAGGAGGCCTCTGTCCCACGCCGTCCCCCTTCCTCCTCCATCAGCAACAGGCGGCGCCGACCAGCCTCGTAGTCAGCCTCGTCCACACTGACCAGCAAGCGGACAGCTTCCCGGCCCACGGCCTCCCGCAGGGCCTCAGTCAGAAAGACACCCCGAAGGGCCTGAAGCAGGGCACCACTCAGATAATCACCCCAGAAGGCATCCAGGTAAGAGAGTTCTGAGAATTTGATGTCACAAACGACAGAGCCCAGGTCCCTTGACCGCAGCACTGCAGTGGCTTGTCCGAACACATCCAGCTGTCGGGCCAATGCCTGAGGTCTCCGGGACGCTACGCCCTGCTCCAAGGCTGGCCCATGCTCGCAGTACTCTGCTCGAACCCGGAGCCGGATGTCTGCAGGAGAAGGGGTGGCTCATTAGTGGGCACCACAGTTCTCTTTCCCTCTGCTCTGCCCCCTTCCCAGAGCCATACCACGATGTCTGGATACCTACTCCTCTCTGGGAAGCCTGGTCTGAGATACTGTACCCGCCTCCAATTTCAACACTTCCTCACTGCTTCCTCAATCACCAAGCAGGTTCCATCCAGTATAACAATGCCTCTCCAGGGGCTGGAGAGATGGCTCAGTGGTTAAGAGCATTGCCTGCTCTTCCAAAGGTCCTGAGTTCAATTCCCAGCAACCACATGGTGGCTCACAACCATCTGTAAAGAGGTCTGGCGCCCTCT
>NW_026070821.1:0-3237 GCF_014885135.2 Alexandromys fortis
ATCCAGGTCTAGGAAGGTGTGCATCCAAACAGACAAGGCTCCCAAAATCCCAGTACATGCAGTAGAATCAAAACCCAGTGCCATTATCATTGGCTTCTCAGTGAGCCCTCATTGTCAGTCACATTCAGAGAGTCCAGTCTGATCACATGCTCCTTCAATCCCAGTCCAGCTGGCCTTGGTGAGCTCCCATTGGATCAGTCACACCGTCTCAGTGGGTAGACACACCAGTTGCAATCCTGACTTCCTTGTTCATGTTCTTCCTCCTTCTCCTCTTCATCTGGACCTTGGGAGCTCATTCCAGTGCTCCAATGTGGGTCTCTGTCTCTATCTCCATCTATTGCTGGATGAAGGTCCTATGGTGATATGCAAGATATTCATCAGTGTGGCTATGGGAGAAGGCCAGTTAAGGCATCCTCTCCTCTGCTGCCCAAGGACATAGCAGGGGACATCCCCTTGGACACCTGGGAACCCCTCTAGAGCCAAGTCTCTTGCCAACTTTAAAATGGCTCCCTTAATTAAGATATCTTCTTCCCTGCTCCCATATCCACCCTTCCTCCATCTCAACCATCCCATTTCCACAAGCTCTCCCCAATCCTCCCCTTCTCCCTTCTCTCTTCCCATCTCCCCATGCTCCCCACCCCCACCCCCGTGCTCCCATCTTTTGCCTGGCGATATTGTCTTACTCATATTTGTTTAGGAATATGAATGCACTTTGATTTCTTTATATTTTTAGACTTCATTACACTGCATATAATAATATTGACTAAATATTTTGTTTTTTCTTGTTGCAAGCCCTTAGATATTATTATTGCATATGCCTTTTCTAATTTGATAGCTAAATACATCCTAAGGAATTGTGGTAATACAAATAGAAAATTATAACAAACACATGCATATATGTAAGGCATGCTATCTATGGAATATTATTCTTATGAATTTAGTCTTCAAACAGAAATGACTCATATGCACATTATTTAAACATATCCTGATTCATTTCCTTACTGAAGTCATTTTACAAAGATAATATCCTCAGATAGACTTTCAAAAACATATTTCATCCTCTCTTTATATAATGTGTAATGTGGAGGCAGGCCCAAAGAGTTTGTTCTGTGAAATCTTTTAGAATCTTAGGACTGCTTATCCACAAATCACAAGTTTTAGACAAGTAAATTTGAAACACAACATAAAATTGATTTTACATTGTTCTTACTCGTCAATCTCCAGTAATTTTCACATTTATAATTATTTCAATAGGATTTAGTAATACAGATATCATTTGTTACACCAGAGTGATTATTTTATTAGTTTAATGAATATTTATGTGCTTTTTGAATGAGATAATTTTTACAAGGTCTTTCTTGCTTCTTGAAACACTTTATGTAATCATTCACAAAACAAGAAGATCTCATAGATCATAAGAAGGGAATGGAAAGGCAAGTCAGGAATTTGGTATATGGTGTTCTGACTTTACATGAGAGAAGACAATTCATTTAAAAAGAAACGGTGAAGTATATATGATACTGATTCCATGGTCAAGAGGATATGATGCATAATTTTATTCCTCTTGTCATCAGTGCAGATATGAAAGCAAAAATTAAAACATGGCTGAACAGACAGGAAAGATTTCGTTACTGAGAAATTAAATATAGCAATATAATGAGTACAGAGATAGGATGGTTCACAAACAGTTCCTTTCTTAGAAATCAATAATACCTTGTACTTTGGGTTCTATAGAAGCTGTCAAAAGAAAATAATATCATTCTGTACTCCTACACGAAAATTTATATTGGGAGGTTTCAAGGAATATACTGAAAATATCAACATGCTTGTACCATATCTGCGACAAATAATACTCCACAATCATGAGTAAAATAAAATTTTACAAATAACAAGGCACATTCTCTTGATTGTGTATTCCTCAATATAAACATTAGCAATTCTGAATTAGATAAAAATCCTTCATATTTTTTATAAATTAAAATATCCTATCCTTCATATCTATCTCTGTAAGATTTTCTGTTTTAAACGACTCATAGTATCGTATGTGATTTTCCTAACTTTCAGTTCACGTTTTCCTTGGTGACATACTTACCTCTATTTTTTTTTATGTAGTAAGCGTGAATCCATTCAAATATCAAAATGGTTAGTCATGGCTTCTTTTCCTACTCACTTACAGAAGGTCGTTATTTAGGACAAGTATTTGTAAATGAACATGAATAGGGTAAGGATGAGCAGATATGTTTTCATAGGAATATGAAAACACCTCCCCAAGGATTATTTCTGGAAATAGCAACTGAAAGATTACATATGGAACATATAATCTAAATCAGGGATCTTACTGAGTAAATAGGTAGGTAGGTCGATAGGAAGGTACATAGATAGATAGATAGATAGATAGATAGATAGATAGATAGATAGATGGATAGATATATAGATTTAGATGACAGATTCTGAATGTATATAGACATACATTAATTTATGAATATACATAAACAAGCAGAGAGGAAGAGGTCGAGAAAGAGAGAAAGAGAGAGAGAGAGAGAGAGAGAGAGAGAGAGAGAGAGAGAGAGAGAGAAATTATTTTTTCTTTGGCCAAAATAATATTCACTAGGGTTGCCTGTAGCTAGAACTTCTCAATGTTTTCTGTTGGAATGTTCTGTTCCTTAGCAAATTCCTCAAGTTTTCATATTGTTCAAGAGTCTAAGGTTTACCTTTGTTCACATTGCATGAAAGACAATGTCAGAGACATGTTCAAGAATTCTGGCAAAATTACATTGCTCTGTTGGGCAATCCTTCCCCCTTTCAACCATATTCAAAAGGCCACTTCTCAATTTCCTGAAAGTATAAAACTTTTGTGTCATACCATAGTAATACTTGATTACAAAATTGATACATATGCTAAAAAAGCCATACTAGTTAGAACTATGCACAAAAGTTTTCATCTTGTAAGATGATGGATGGAAAAGATGTAAGAATGAATGTATCATGGTTACAATACATTCCTATTGTGTGTGTGTCTGTCTCTCTCTGTGTGAGTTTTTCTGTCTAAATATGCTTCTCTCTCGCTCTCTCTCTCTTTCTCTCTCTCTGTCTCTCTCCCTTCTGCTCTCACTTTGTGTGTGTGTGTGTGTGTGTGTGTGTGTTTTCCTCTTAAAGACACTAATTAAATGCTAAAAGCAGTTCAAGGGAAAATAAAAGGATTTTGCGATATAGTAATTTTCTATTACTGGACTACTT
>NW_026070822.1:0-3161 GCF_014885135.2 Alexandromys fortis
TTTAAACGTTTGAAGCCTTTGACTTTAGCAACATGTGTACTAACAATCAAATCCAAATTAATTTTATCACAAGGATATTCCCAAAGCTGTAACAATGCAAAGTCAAGTCTACTGTTACAAAGAGTATAATGGCAAGCCCTGTACACCTTCAATCAGATCTGAAAATGAACTCCAAAAGCACCAAACACAAAGCCATTTAAAACTCTCATTCAGACACCAGCAATATACTCAGTTACAAAGTAGTTTTGAAAAAGATCTGAGGAACTTGCTACAGACAGGGCAGCGTGCACAACTCTAATCCAAACAGCAAGAGTTCACTGAATGCTCTCAAACTACCATGCTCTAAGAGGCCAGATTCATGAATCTTCCAAGGGTCGGTGATCCCCTCTGTGGTTTAAAAAAAAAAAAAAAAAAACACACACTGCTCTGGATGATAGAATAAACATGGAGGATGAATCAAAAATTCCAATAGAAAACAGGAAACATATATTTTGGCAGACTTCTATAAATGATCAAAAACCAAAGCTGAGAGTATGAATAAATAACATTGTAATTGAAGGATTACTGGACAGCGGTGCAGACGTGACTATTATTACTCCAGAATCTTGGCATCTGAATTGACCTCTTCAGGGGGCAGATGTTCAGTTCTTAAGAAGTGGAACCCTAACTCAAGTGAAACAAAGCAAGAGGTGGGTTGAATGTATAGGACTAGAAGGACAGAGAGGAAGGTTGAGGCCATATGTAGCTAATGTAGCAGTGAATCTATGGGGTCATGATCTGCTACAACAATGGAATACCCAGATAAACATTCCTGTAGTCTCAGAAACAGAATGTAAACCAGCTCATGCTTCTAGGAAGGATATTATAAGGTACTATTTAAAAAGTCACCAACCATTTAGGCTGTACAAAACCACAAAACAACTAGCAAACATTTAGAGGTACTAATGACCCTACCTTTAAAATGGTTAACTAAGGAACCAATATGGGTTAAACAATGACTTTTAACAGAAGAGAAACTGCAGGTTTTAGAACAGCTGGTACAGGAGCAACTAGATGCTCAGCATATTGAAGAATCAACCAGCTCTTGGAATTCTCCTATATTTGTTGTTAAAAAGAAATCTGAAAAATGGAGAATGGTAACAGATCTAAGAGCTGTTAATAAAGTGATTCAAACAATGGGTCCTCTACAGTCTGGAATTCCTTTGCCTTCCCTATTGCCTAAAGAGTGGCTTCCTATAGTTATCAACTTAAAAAATTATTTTATCACTATACCTTTACAAGAAAAAAGATAAAGAAAAACTTGCTTTCACAGTGCCTACTTATAAATAATTCTCAGCCCACTAAGAGATATCAATGGAGGGTCCTCCCACAAGGAATGTTAAGTAGCCACACCCTTGTTGGTGGAGGCTGCTTGTTTGTTTCCTGGCAGCTTAGACCCGAAATAATAGCACAGAAGCTATATTAATTTCAATACTGTTTGGACAGTATCTTAAGCGTATTTCCATCTAGCTCATTTATCTTAAATTAATCTATTTCTATTATTTTATAGGTTATCACGAGGCTCATGGTTTACTGGTACTGGCATGCAGGTGCCTTTCTTTTCCAGGGGCTACATGGCATCTCTCTGACTCCACCTTCTTTCTCCCAGCATTCAGTTTAATTTTCCTGCCTAGCTATATTCTGTCCTATCATAGGCCTAAGCAGTTTCTTTATCCATTAATCAATAAAAGCAACACAAGTACTCTTTTGTGCACCAACAGGGTCACTTACACATTGAGGGTAATCAACTACTATCTAATTGGACATAAGGCCTGACCAATAGAAGAAATTTTAAAGGAGCTGGTACTGTAAATCTGGCCAATTCAAGGCTGTTAGGAGCACAGATCCTAGAGAAGAACCCATTCCTACCACTTTCATGAAACATTGGACATATGCCTAAACGTGATAATCAGACTGGTATTGTTTTGAACAGCATTCTAAAAAACTTATCTTTGTGCTCCAGGTAAGTGTAGCTCTCATCTCCACCAGAAAAGCTACTTTCTGCCACAGATAAAGACAACTGCAGAAACCTACAACTATCAAAACGTGGAGAATAGCAGACAGCAATGCCTGCACCCAGCTGATGCATCTGCAACACATCCCTACACGTCAGGCTCAGGGGACACTATGGAAGAGAGGTAGAAAAATTGTAAGAACCAGAACACATCCCTACACATCAGAAAAGTTGAAGCTGATAGTTGCTGTGGACAAAGGTTCACCTGAGCAGTTACTCTACATGGCCCTCAACACTACATTCCTTTCAGCCACAGGGAAACATGGCTGTGTCCAGAAAGCCACAGGCTTTTGCAGATATCTGAAACTAACACACTGTCATCAAAATTTGTGAATCTCAGAATGTCATATGACTCAAGGACTAACCTCAAGATGGTAAGAGTTTTGTTGACCACCACCTGGTGTATGGTTTTTACTGTATGAAGAGACTTGAAACCTCTCTTTGTCACCTCTCTTTTTGTCACCATGTCAGAAGCCCAAATTCTGTCTGTGGCCCTGTGGTGTTTAGAATAAAATTTGCTTCTGGTTAATAGACTTCAGTGGTCTGATACCTATTATTTGTGCAACCCCAGAACCCCACAGACTTCTGCTGGAGAAAGTGTCTTCTATATCTGACTGAGACATTGTACTGATGAAGTTTCAAAAATAATAGCAATACTGCATGATATGCCAACACCGATAGGGGAAATCTCTCACAGCAATCCCATCACATGAAGGGCTACAGGCTCTGTAGTCAGAGACTCCACAGAGCATTTGCATCTGGTTTGAATTCAGGAGTCATAAACCTAAGCTTTAAACTACTTATTGTTTAATGTCAGGGGCAATCTGAGTTGCTTTTTTGAGAGAATTACAGAGTCTTTATATAACTTAGTCTTGATAGTGCCTGGCACACCAGAAGGTCTCATGACTGACTGAGAATTGCTTAGGTAAATGGTTATTTCAAGCAACTCCAGATAAGAGGTTTTGGTTTGGAAATCGATTTGCTAGCGGTATAATTTGTGTAACAATAAAGGAGGCTTTAGCAAAGCCAAGAGTCAGTTCATCAGAGCTGGCTCCCTTGTGGCTGTTGTTAAAGCCTGAATTACATTTTGGAGTGATCCCCTTTCTTT